>NW_027212553.1:0-258000 GCF_947461875.1 Haliaeetus albicilla
AGAGGCTCTGCCGAGAACGAGCGCCGTGAGATATGCCGTCTGTGGTTAAGCACAGATGCCCAGTGCTGTTGTGCCTGTGGATAGGGTGCACGGGGATAGTGAAGACCAGCAAGAGCTTTCAGGGCTGGCCCCTTCCTTGTGGGAGAAGGAGCCGGACGTTTGCCTTTTCGGAAAGAGGCTCTGCCGAGAACGAGCGCCGTGAGATGCTGAGCCTCTGAAAAAGGCACAGATGCCCAGTGCTGTTGTGCCTGTGGATAGGGTGCACGGGGACAGTGAAGACCAGCAAGAGCTTTCAGGGCTGGCCCCTTCCTTGTGGGAGAAGGAGCCGGACGTTTGCCTTTTCGGAAAGAGGCTCTGCCGAGAACGAGCGCCGTGAGATGCTGAGCCTCTGAAAAAGGCACAGATGCCCACTGCTGTTGTGCCTATGGGTAGGGTGCACGGCGACAGTGAAGACCAGCAAGAGCTTTCAGGGCTGGCCCCTTCCTTGTGGGAGAAGGAGCCGGACGTTTGCCTTTTCGGAAAGAGGCTCTGCCGAGAACGAGCGCCGTGAGATATGCCGTCTGTGGTTAAGCACAGATGCCCAGTGCTGTTGTGCCTGTGGGTAGGGTGCACGGGGCCAGTGAAGACCAGCAAGAGCTTTCAGGGCTGGCCCCTTCCTTGTGGGAGAAGGAGCCGGACGTTTGCCTTTTCGGAAAGAGGCTCTGCCGAGAACGAGCGCCGTGAGATGCTGAGTCTCTGGGAAAGCACAGATGCCCAGTGCTGTTGTGCCTGTGGGTAGGGTGCACGGGGACAGTGAAGACCAGCAAGAGCTTTCAGGGCTGGCCCCTTCCTTGTGGGAGAAGGAGCCGGACGTTTGCCTTTTCGGAAAGAGGCTCTGCCGAGAACGAGCGCCGTGAGATGCTGAGTCTCTGGGAAAGCACAGATGCCCAGTGCTGTTGTGCCTGTGGGTAGGGTGCACGGGGACAAAGAAGACCAGCAAGAGCTTTCAGGGCTTGCCCCTTCCTTATGGCAGAATGAGACGGACGTTTGCCTTTTCGGAAAGAGGCTCTGCCGAGAACGAGCGCCGTGAGATATGCCGTCTGTGGTTAAGCACAGATGCCCAGTGCTGTTGTGCCTGTGGGTAGGGTGCACGGGGACAGTGAAGACCAGCAAGAGCTTTCAGGGCTGGCCCCTTCCTTGTGGGAGAAGGAGCCGGACGTTTGCCTTTTCGGAAAGAGGCTCTGCCGAGAGCGCACGCAGTGAGATGCTGAGTCTCTGGGAAAGCACAGATGCCCAGTGCTGTTGTGCCTGTGGGTAGGGTGCACGGGGACAGTGAAGACCAGCAAGAGCTTTCAGGGCTGGCCCCTTCCTTGTGGGAGAAGGAGCCGGACGTTTGCCTTTTCGGAAAGAGGCTCTGCCGAGAACGAGCGCCGTGAGATATGCCGTCTGTGGTTAAGCACAGATGCCCAGTGCTGTTGTGCCTGTGGGTAGGGTGCACGGGGCCAGTGAAGACCAGCAAGAGCTTTCAGGGCTGGCCCCTTCCTTGTGGGAGAAGGAGCCGGACGTTTGCCTTTTCGGAAAGAGGCTCTGCCGAGAACGAGCGCCGTGAGATGCTGAGCCTCTGGGAAAGCACAGATGCCCAGTGCTGTTGTGCCTGTGGGTAGGGTGCACGGGGACAGTGAAGACCAGCAAGAGCTTTCAGGGCTGGCCCCTTCCTTGTGGGAGAAGGAGCCGGACGTTTGCCTTTTCGGAAAGAGGCTCTGCCGAGAACGAGCGCCGTGAGATATGCCGTCTGTGGTTAAGCACAGATGCCCAGTGCTGTTGTGCCTGTGGGTAGGGTGCACGGGGACAGTGAAGACCAGCAAGAGCTTTCAGGGCTGGCCCCTTCCTTGTGGGAGAAGGAGCCGGACGTTTGCCTTTTCGGAAAGAGGCTCTGCCGAGAACGAGCGCCGTGAGATATGCCGTCTGTGGTTAAGCACAGATGCCCAGTGCTGTTGTGCCTGTGGGTAGGGTGCACGGGGACAGTGAAGACCAGCAAGAGCTTTCAGGGCTGGCCCCTTCCTTGTGGGAGAAGGAGCCGGACGTTTGCCTTTTCGGAAAGAGGCTCTGCCGAGAACGAGTGCTGTGAGATGCTGAGCCTCTGAAAAAGGCACAGATGCCCAGTGCTGTTGTGCCTGTGGGTAGGGTGCACGGGGACAGTGAAGACCAGCAAGAGCTTTCAGGGCTGGCCCCTTCCTTGTGGGAGAAGGAGCCGGACGTTTGCCTTTTCGGAAAGAGGCTCTGCCGAGAACGAGCGCCGTGAGATATGCCGTCTGTGGTTAAGCACAGATGCCCAGTGCTGTTGTGCCTGTGGGTAGGGTGCACGGGGCCAGTGAAGACCAGCAAGAGCTTTCAGGGCTGGCCCCTTCCTTGTGGGAGAAGGAGCCGGACGTTTGCCTTTTCGGAAAGAGGCTCTGCCGAGAATGAGAGCCGTGAGATACGCCGTCTGTGGTTAAGCACAGATGCCCAGTGCTGTTGTGCCTGTGGGTAGGGTGCACGGGGCCAGTGAAGACCAGCAAGAGCTTTCAGGGCTGGCCCCTTCCTTGTGGGAGAAGGAGCCGGACGTTTGCCTTTTCGGAAAGAGGCTCTGCCGAGAGCGAACGCCGTGAGATATGCCGTCTGTGGTTAAGCACAGATGCCCAGTGCTGTTGTGCCTATTCATAGGGTGCACGGGGACAGTGAAGACCAGCAAGAGCTTTCAGGGCTGGCCCCTTCCTTGTGGGAGAAGGAGCCGGACGTTTGCCTTTTCAGAAAGAGGCTCTGCCGAGAACGAGCGCCGTGAGATATGCCGTCTGTGGTTAAGCACAGATGCCCAGTGCTGTTGTGCCTGTGGGTAGGGTGCACGGGGCCAGTGAAGACCAGCAAGAGCTTTCAGGGCTGGCCCCTTCCTTGTGGGAGAAGGAGCCGGACGTTTGCCTTTTCGGAAGGAGGCTCTGCCGAGAACGAGCGCCGTGAGATATGCCGTCTGTGGTTAAGCAGAGATGCCCAGTGCTATTGTGCCTGTGGGTAGGGTGCACGGGGCCAGTGAAGACCAGCAAGAGCTTTCAGGGCTGGCCCCTTCCTTGTGGGAGAAGGAGCCGGACGTTTGCCTTTTCGGAAAGAGGCTCTGCCGAGAGCGAGCGCCGTGAGATATGCCGTCTGTGGTTAAGCACAGATGCCCAGTGCTGTTGTGCCTGTGGGTAGGGTGCATGGGGACAGTGAAGACCAGCAAGAGCTTTCAGGGCTGGCCCCTTCCTTGTGGGAGAAGGAGCCGGACGTTTGCCTTTTCGGAAAGAGGCTCTGCCGAGAGCGAACGCCGTGAGATGCTGATTCTCTGGGAAAGCACAGATGCCCAGTGCTGTTGTGCCTGTGGGTAGGGTGCACGGGGATAGTGAAGACCAGCAAGAGCTTTCAGGGCTGGCCCCTTCCTTGTGGGAGAAGGAGCCGGACGTTTGCCTTTTCGGAAAGAGGCTCTGCCGAGAACGAGCGCCGTGAGATATGCCGTCTGTGGTTAAGCACAGATGCCCAGTGCTGTTGTGCCTATTCATAGGGTGCACGGGGACAGTGAAGACCAGCAAGAGCTTTCAGGGCTGGCCCCTTCCTTGTGGGAGAAGGAGCCGGACGTTTGCCTTTTCGGAAAGAGGCTCTGCCGAGAACGAGCGCCGTGAGATATGCCGTCTGTGGTTAAGCACAGATGCCCAGTGCTGTTGTGCCTATTCATAGGGTGCACGGGGCCAGTGAAGACCAGCAAGAGCTTTCAGGGCTGGCCCCTTCCTTGTGGGAGAAGGAGCCGGACGTTTGCCTTTTCGGAAAGAGGCTCTGCCGAGAACGAGCGCCGTGAGATATGCCGTCTGTGGTTAAGCAGAGATGCCCAGTGCTGTTGTGCCTGTGGGTAGGGTGCACGGGGCCAGTGAAGACCAGCAAGAGCTTTCAGGGCTGGCCCCTTCCTTGTGGGAGAAGGAGCCGGACGTTTGCCTTTTCGGAAAGAGGCTCTGCCGAGAACGAGCGCCGTGAGATATGCCGTCTGCGGTTAAGCACAGATGCCCAGTGCTGTTGTGCCTGTGCATAGGGTGCACGGGGCCAGTGAAGACCAGCAAGAGCTTTCAGGGCTGGCCCCTTCCTTGTGGGAGAAGGAGCCGGACGTTTGCCTTTTCGGAAAGAGGCTCTGCCGAGAACGAGCGCCGTGAGATATGCCGTCTGTGGTTAAGCACAGATGCCCAGTGCTGTTGTGCCTGTGGATAGGGTGCACAGGGACAGTGAAGACCAGCAAGAGCTTTCAGGGCTGGCCCCTTCCTTGTGGGAGAAGGAGCCGGACGTTTGCCTTTTCGGAAAGAGGCTCTGCCGAGAACGAGCGCCGTGAGATGCTGAGTCTCTGGGAAAGCACAGATGCCCAGTGCTGTTGTGCCTGTGGGTAGGGTGCACGGGGATAGTGAAGACCAGCAAGAGCTTTCAGGGCTGGCCCCTTCCTTGTGGGAGAAGGAGCCGGACATTTGCCTTTTCGGAAAGAGGCTCTGCCGAGAACGAGCGCCGTGAGATATGCCGTCTGTGGTTAAGCACAGATGCCCAGTGCTGTTGTGCCTGTGGATAGGGTGCACGGGGCCAGTGAAGACCAGCAAGAGCTTTCAGGGCTGGCCCCTTCCTTGTGGGAGAAGGAGCCGGACGTTTGCCTTTTCGGAAAGAGGCTCTGCCGAGAACGAGCGCCGTGAGATGCTGAGCCTCTGAAAAAGGCACAGATGCCCACTGCTGTTGTGCCTGTGGATAGGGTGCACGGGGACAGTGAAGACCAGCAAGAGCTTTCAGGGCTGGCCCCTTCCTTGTGGGAGAAGGAGCCGGACGTTTGCCTTTTCGGAAAGAGGCTCTGCCGAGAACGAGCGCCGTGAGATATGCCGTCTGTGGTTAAGCACAGATGCCCAGTGCTGTTGTGCCTGTGGGTAGGGTGCACGGGGACAGTGAAGACCAGCAAGAGCTTTCAGGGCTGGCCCCTTCCTTGTGGGAGAAGGAGCCGGACGTTTGCCTTTTCGGAAAGAGGCTCTGCCGAGAACGAGCGCCGTGAGATATGCCGTCTGTGGTTAAGCACAGATGCCCAGTGCTGTTGTGCCTGTGGGTAGGGTGCACGGGGCCAGTGAAGACCAGCAAGAGCTTTCAGGGCTGGCCCCTTCCTTGTGGGAGAAGGAGCCGGACGTTTGCCTTTTCGGAAAGAGGCTCTGCCGAGAACGAGCGCCGTGAGATATGCCGTCTGTGGTTAAGCACAGATGCCCATTGCTGTTGTGCCTGTGGGTAGGGTGCACGGGGACAGTGAAGACCAGCAAGAGCTTTCAGGGCTGGCCCCTTCCTTGTGGGAGAAGGAGCCGGACGTTTGCCTTTTTGGAAAGAGGCTCTGCCGAGAACGAGCGCCGTGAGATATGCCGTCTGTGGTTAAGCACAGATGCCCAGTGCTGTTGTGCCTATGCATAGGGTGCACGGGGCCAGTGAAGACCAGCAAGAGCTTTCAGGGCTGGCCCCTTCCTTGTGGGAGAAGGAGCCGGACGTTTGCCTTTTCGGAAAGAGGCTCTGCCGAGAGCGAACGCAGTGAGATGCTGAGTCTCTGGGAAAGCACAGATGCCCAGTGCTGTTGTGCCTGTGGGTAGGGTGCACGGGGATAGTGAAGACCAGCAAGAGCTTTCAGGGCTGGCCCCTTCCTTGTGGGAGAAGGAGCCGGACGTTTGCCTTTTTGGAAAGAGGCTCTGCCGAGAACGAGCGCCGTGAGATATGCCGTCTGTGGTTAAGCACAGATGCCCAGTGCTGTTGTGCCTGTGGGTAGGGTGCACGGGGCCAGTGAAGACCAGCAAGAGCTTTCAGGGCTGGCCCCTTCCTTGTGGGAGAAGGAGCCGGACGTTTGCCTTTTCGGAAAGAGGCTCTGCCTAGAACGATCGCCGTGAGATGCTGAGTCTCTGGGAAAGCACAGATGCCCAGTGCTGTTGTGCCTGTGGGTAGGGTGCACGGGGACAGTGAAGACCAGCAAGAGCTTTCAGGGCTGGCCCCTTCCTTGTGGGAGAAGGAGCCGGACGTTTGCCTTTTCGGAAAGAGGCTCTGCCGAGAACGAGCGCCGTGAGATATGCCGTCTGTGGTTAAGCACAGATGCCCAGTGCTGTTGTGCCTATTCATAGGGTGCACGGGGACAGTGAAGACCAGCAAGAGCTTTCAGGGCTGGCCCCTTCCTTGTGGGAGAAGGAGCCCGACGTTTGCCTTTTCGGAAAGAGGCTCTGCCGAGAACGAGCGCCGTGAGATGCTGAGTCTCTGGGAAAGCACAGATGCCCAGTGCTGTTGTGCCTGTGGGTAGGGTGCACGGGGCCAGTGAAGACCAGCAAGAGCTTTCAGGGCTGGCCCCTTCCTTGTGGGAGAAGGAGCCGGACGTTTGCCTTTTCGGAAAGAGGCTCTGCCGAGAACGAGCGCCGTGAGATGCTGAGCGTCCTAAAAAGGCACAGATGCCCAGTGCTGTTGTGCCTGTGGATAGGGTGCACGGGGACAGTGAAGACCAGCAAGAGCTTTCAGGGCTGGCCCCTTCCTTGTGGGAGAAGGAGCCGGACGTTTGCCTTTTCGGAAAGAGGCTCTGCCGAGAACGAGCGCCGTGAGATATGCCGTCTGTGGTTAAGCACAGATGCCCAGTGCTGTTGTGCCTGTGGGTAGGGTGCACGCGGCCAGTGAAGACCAGCAAGAGCTTTCAGGGCTGGCCCCTTCCTTGTGGGAGAAGGAGCCGGACGTTTGCCTTTTCGGAAAGAGGCTCTGCCGAGAACGAGCGCCGTGAGATATGCCGTCTGTGGTTAAGCACAGATGCCCAGTGCTGTTGTGCCTGTGGGTAGGGTGCACGGGGACAGTGAAGACCAGCAAGAGCTTTCAGGGCTGGCCCCTTCCTTGTGGGAGAAGGAGCCGGACGTTTGCCTTTTCGGAAAGAGGCTCTGCCGAGAACGAGCGCCGTGAGATATGCCGTTTGTGGTTAAGCACAGATGCCCAGTGCTGTTGTGCCTGTGGATAGGGTGCACGGGGCCAGTGAAGACCAGCAAGAGCTTTCAGGGCTGGCCCCTTCCTTGTGGGAGAAGGAGCCGGACGTTTGCCTTTTCGGAAAGAGGCTCTGCCGAGAACGAGCGCCGTGAGATATGCCGTCTGTGGTTAAGCACAGATGCCCATTGCTGTTGTGCCTGTGGGTAGGGTGCACGGGGACAGTGAAGACCAGCAAGAGCTTTCAGGGCTGGCCCCTTCCTTGTGGGAGAAGGAGCCGGACGTTTGCCTTTTCGGAAAGAGGCTCTGCCGAGAACGAGCGCCGTGAGATATGCCGTCTGTGGTTAAGCACAGATGCCCAGTGCTGTTGTGCCTATTGATAGGGTGCACGGGGACAGTGAAGACCAGCAAGAGCTTTCAGGGCTGGCCCCTTCCTTGTGGGAGAAGGAGCCCGACGTTTGCCTTTTCGGAAAGAGGCTCTGCCGAGAACGAGCGCCGTGAGATGCTGAGTCTCTGGGAAAGCACAGATGCCCAGTGCTGTTGTGCCTGTGGGTAGGGTGCACGGGGCCAGTGAAGACCAGCAAGAGCTTTCAGGGCTGGCCCCTTCCTTGTGGGAGAAGGAGCCGGACGTTTGCCTTTTCGGAAAGAGGCTCTGCCGAGAACGAGCGCCGTGAGATGCTGAGCGTCCTAAAAAGGCACAGATGCCCAGTGCTGTTGTGCCTGTGGATAGGGTGCACGGGGACAGTGAAGACCAGCAAGAGCTTTCAGGGCTGGCCCCTTCCTTGTGGGAGAAGGAGCCGGACGTTTGCCTTTTCGGAAAGAGGCTCTGCCGAGAACGAGCGCCGTGAGATATGCCGTCTGTGGTTAAGCACAGATGCCCAGTGCTGTTGTGCCTGTGGGTAGGGTGCACGCGGCCAGTGAAGACCAGCAAGAGCTTTCAGGGCTGGCCCCTTCCTTGTGGGAGAAGGAGCCGGACGTTTGCCTTTTCGGAAAGAGGCTCTGCCGAGAACGAGCGCCGTGAGATATGCCGTCTGTGGTTAAGCACAGATGCCCAGTGCTGTTGTGCCTGTGGGTAGGGTGCACGGGGCCAGTGAAGACCAGCAAGAGCTTTCAGGGCTGGCCCCTTCCTTGTGGGAGAAGGAGCCGGACGTTTGCCTTTTCGGAAAGAGGCTCTGCCGAGAACGAGCGCCGTGAGATATGCCGTTTGTGGTTAAGCACAGATGCCCAGTGCTGTTGTGCCTGTGGATAGGGTGCACGGGGCCAGTGAAGACCAGCAAGAGCTTTCAGGGCTGGCCCCTTCCTTGTGGGAGAAGGAGCCGGACGTTTGCCTTTTCGGAAAGAGGCTCTGCCGAGAACGAGCGCCGTGAGATATGCCGTCTGTGGTTAAGCACAGATGCCCAGTGCTGTTGTGCCTATTCATAGGGTGCACGGGGACAGTGAAGACCAGCAAGAGCTTTCAGGGCTGGCCCCTTCCTTGTGGGAGAAGGAGCCCGACGTTTGCCTTTTCGGAAAGAGGCTCTGCCGAGAACGAGCGCCGTGAGATGCTGAGTCTCTGGGAAAGCACAGATGCCCAGTGCTGTTGTGCCTGTGGGTAGGGTGCACGGGGCCAGTGAAGACCAGCAAGAGCTTTCAGGGCTGGCCCCTTCCTTGTGGGACAAGGAGCCGGACGTTTGCCTTTTTGGAAAGAGGCTCTGCCGAGAGTGAACGCCGTGAGATATGCCGTCTGTGGTTAAGCACAGATGCCCAGTGCTGTTGTGCCTGTGGGTAGGGTGCACGGGGCCAGTGAAGACCAGCAAGAGCTTTCAGGGCTGGCCCCTTCCTTGTGGGAGAAGGAGCCGGACGTTTGCCTTTTCAGAAAGAGGCTCTGCCGAGAGCGAACGCAGTGAGATGCTGAGTCTCTGGGAAAGCACAGATGCCCATTGTTGTTGATCCTGTGTATAGGGTGCACGGGGCCAGTGAAGACCAGCAAGAGCTTTCAGGGCTGGCCCCTTCCTTGTGGGAGAAGGAGCCGGACGTTTGCCTTTTCGGAAAGAGGCTCTGCCGAGAACGAGCGCCGTGAGATATGCCGTCTGTGGTTAAGCACAGATGCCCAGTGCTGTTGTGCCTGTGGGTAGGGTGCACGGGGCCAGTGAAGACCAGCAAGAGCTTTCAGGGCTGGCCCCTTCCTTGTGGGAGAAGGAGCCGGACGTTTGCCTTTTCGGAAAGAGGCTCTGCCGAGAACGAGCGCCGTGAGATGCTGAGTCTCTAAGAAAGCACAGATGCCCAGTGCTGTTGTGCCTGTGGGTAGGGTGCACGGGGACAGTGAAGACCAGCAAGAGTTTTCAGGGCTGGCCCCTTCCTTGTGGGAGAAGGAGCCGGACGTTTGCCTTTTTGGAAAGAGGCACTGCCGAGAACGAGCGCCGTGAGATATGCCGTCTGCGGTTAAGCACAGATGCCCAGTGCTGTTGTGCCTGTGGGTAGGGTGCATGGGGACAGTGAAGACCAGCAAGAGCTTTCAGGGCTGGCCCCTTCCTTGTGGGAGAAGGAGCC
The DNA here is from genome assembly GCF_947461875.1 of Haliaeetus albicilla. NCBI lineage: Eukaryota > Metazoa > Chordata > Aves > Accipitriformes > Accipitridae > Haliaeetus > Haliaeetus albicilla. The sequence continues at coordinate 9,502 of NW_027212553.1, forward strand.
GGACGTTTGCCTTTTCGGAAAGAGGCTCTGCCGAGAACGAGCGCCGTGAGATATGCCGTCTGTGGTTAAGCACAGATGCCCAGTGCTGTTGTGCCTGTGGGTAGGGTGCACGGGGATAGTGAAGACCAGCAAGAGCTTTCAGGGCTGGCCCCTTCCTTGTGGGAGAAGGAGCCGGACGTTTGCCTTTTCGGAAAGAGGCTCTGCCGAGAACGAGCGCCGTGAGATATGCCGTCTGTGGTTAAGCACAGATGCCCAGTGCTGTTGTGCCTGTGGGTAGGGTGCACGGGGCCAGTGAAGACCAGCAAGAGCTTTCAGGGCTGGCCCCTTCCTTGTGGGAGAAGGAGCCGGACGTTTGCCTTTTCGGAAAGAGGCTCTGCCGAGAACGAGCGCCGTGAGATGCTGAGTCTCTGGGAAAGCACAGATGCCCAGTGCTGTTGTGCCTGTGGGTAGGGTGCACGGGGCCAGTGAAGACCAGCAAGAGCTTTCAGGGCTGGCCCCTTCCTTGTGGGAGAAGGAGACGGACGTTTGCCTTTTCGGAAAGAGGCTCTGCCGAGAACGAGCGCCGTGAGATATGCCGTCTGTGGTTAAGCACAGATGCCCAGTGCTGTTGTGCCTGTGGGTAGGGTGCACGGGGCCAGTGAAGACCAGCAAGAGCTTTCAGGGCTGGCCCCTTCCTTGTGGGAGAAGGAGCCGGACGTTTGCCTTTTCGGAAAGAGGCTCTGCCGAGAACGAGCGCCGTGAGATGCTGAGCCTCTGGGAAAGCACAGATGCCCAGTGCTGTTGTGCCTGTGGGTAGGGTGCACGGGGCCAGTGAAGACCAGCAAGAGCTTTCAGGGCTGGCCCCTTCCTTGTGGGACAAGGAGCCGGACGTTTGCCTTTTCGGAAAGAGGCTCTGCCGAGAACGAGCGCCGTGAGATATGCCGTCTGTGGTTAAGCACAGATGCCCAGTGCTGTTGTGCCTGTGGGTAGGGTGCACGGGGACAGTGAAGACCAGCAAGAGCTTTCAGGGCTGGCCCCTTCCTTGTGGGAGAAGGAGCCGGACGTTTGCCTTTTCGGAAAGAGGCTCTGCCGAGAACGAGCGCCGTGAGATATGCCGTCTGTGGTTAAGCACAGATGCCCATTGCTGTTGTGCCTGTGGGTAGGGTGCACGGGGCCAGTGAAGACCAGCAAGAGCTTTCAGGGCTGGCCCCTTCCTTGTGGGAGAAGGAGCCGGACGTTTGCCTTTTCGGAAAGAGGCTCTGCCGAGAACGAGCGCCGTGAGATATGCCGTCTGTGGTTAAGCACAGATGCCCAGTGCTGTTGTGCCTGTGGGTAGGGTGCACGGGGACAGTGAAGACCAGCAAGAGCTTTCAGGGCTGGCCCCTTCCTTGTGGGAGAAGGAGACGGACGTTTGCCTTTTCGGAAAGAGGCTCTGCCGAGAACGAGCGCCGTGAGATATGCCGTCTGCGGTTAAGCACAGATGCCCAGTGCTGTTGTGCCTGTGGGTAGGGTGCACGGGGCCAGTGAAGACCAGCAAGAGCTTTCAGGGCTGGCCCCTTCCTTGTGGGACAAGGAGCCGGACGTTTGCCTTTTCGGAAAGAGGCTCTGCCGAGAACGAGCGCCGTGAGATGCTGAGTCTCTGGGAAAGCACAGATGCCCAGTGCTGTTGTGCCTGTGGGTAGGGTGCACGGGGCCAGTGAAGACCAGCAAGAGCTTTCAGGGCTGGCCCCTTCCTTGTGGGAGAAGGAGCCGGACGTTTGCCTTTTCGGAAAGAGGCTCTGCCGAGAACGAGCGCCGTGAGATATGCCGTCAGTGGTTAAGCACAGATGCCCAGTGCTGTTGTGCCTGTGGGTAGGGTGCACGGGGCCAGTGAAGACCAGCAAGAGCTTTCAGGGCTGGCCCCTTCCTTGTGGGAGAAGGAGCCGGACGTTTGCCTTTTCGGAAAGAGGCTCTGCCGAGAACGAGCGCCGTGAGATATGCCGTCTGTGGTTAAGCACAGATGCCCAGTGCTGTTGTGCCTGTGGGTAGGGTGCACGGGGACAGTGAAGACCAGCAAGAGCTTTCAGGGCTGGCCCCTTCCTTGTGGGAGAAGGAGCCGGACGTTTGCCTTTTCAGAAAGAGGCTCTGCCGAGAGCGAACGCAGTGAGATGCTGAGTCTCTGGGAAAGCACAGATGCCCATTGTTGTTGATCCTGTGTATAGGGTGCACGGGGACAGTGAAGACCAGCAAGAGCTTTCAGGGCTGGCCCCTTCCTTGTGGGAGAAGGAGCCGGACGTTTGCCTTTTCGGAAAGAGGCTCTGCCGAGAACGAGCGCCGTGAGATATGCCGTCTGTGGTTAAGCACAGATGCCCAGTGCTGTTGTGCCTGTGGGTAGGGTGCACGGGGCCAGTGAAGACCAGCAAGAGCTTTCAGGGCTGGCCCCTTCCTTGTGGGAGAAGGAGCCGGACGTTTGCCTTTTCGGAAAGAGGCTCTGCCGAGAACGAGCGCCGTGAGATGCTGAGTCTCTGGGAAAGCACAGATGCCCAGTGCTGTTGTGCCTGTGGGTAGGGTGCACGGGGCCAGTGAAGACCAGCAAGAGCTTTCAGGGCTGGCCCCTTCCTTGTGGGACAAGGAGCCGGACGTTTGCCTTTTCGGAAAGAGGCTCTGCCGAGAACGAGCGCCGTGAGATGCTGAGTCTCTGGGAAAGCACAGATGCCCAGTGCTGTTGTGCCTGTGGGTAGGGTGCACGGGGACAGTGAAGACCAGCAAGAGCTTTCAGGGCTGGCCCCTTCCTTGTGGGACAAGGAGCCGGACGTTTGCCTTTTCGGAAAGAGGCTCTGCCGAGAACGAGCGCCGTGAGATATGCCGTCTGTGGTTAAGCACAGATGCCCAGTGCTGTTGTGCCTGTGGGTAGGGTGCACGGGGCCAGTGAAGACCAGCAAGAGCTTTCAGGGCTGGCCCCTTCCTTGTGGGAGAAGGAGCCGGACGTTTGCCTTTTCGGAAAGAGGCTCTGCCGAGAACGAGCGCCGTGAGATGCTGAGTCTCTGGGAAAGCACAGATGCCCAGTGCTGTTGTGCCTGTGGGTAGGGTGCACGGGGACAGTGAAGACCAGCAAGAGCTTTCAGGGCTGGCCCCTTCCTTGTGGGAGAAGGAGCCGGACGTTTGCCTTTTCGGAAAGAGGCTCTGCCGAGAACGAGCGCCGTGAGATATGCCGTCTGTGGTTAAGCACAGATGCCCATTGCTGTTGTGCCTGTGGGTAGGGTGCACGGGGCCAGTGAAGACCAGCAAGAGCTTTCAGGGCTGGCCCCTTCCTTGTGGGAGAAGGAGCCGGACGTTTGCCTTTTCGGAAAGAGGCTCTGCCGAGAACGAGCGCCGTGAGATATGCCGTCTGTGGTTAAGCACAGATGCCCATTGCTGTTGTGCCTGTGGGTAGGGTGCACGGGGCCAGTGAAGACCAGCAAGAGCTTTCAGGGCTGGCCCCTTCCTTGTGGGAGAAGGAGCCGGACGTTTGCCTTTTCGGAAAGAGGCTCTGCCGAGAACGAGCGCCGTGAGATATGCCGTCTGTGGTTAAGCACAGATGCCCAGTGCTGTTGTGCCTGTGGGTAGGGTGCACGGGGACAGTGAAGACCAGCAAGAGCTTTCAGGGCTGGCCCCTTCCTTGTGGGAGAAGGAGCCGGACGTTTGCCTTTTCGGAAAGAGGCTCTGCCGAGAACGAGCGCCGTGAGATATGCCGTCTGTGGTTAAGCACAGATGCCCAGTGCTGTTGTGCCTATGCATAGGGTGCACGGGGCCAGTGAAGACCAGCAAGAGCTTTCAGGGCTGGCCCCTTCCTTGTGGGAGAAGGAGCCGGACGTTTGCCTTTTCGGAAAGAGGCTCTGCCGAGAACGAGCGCCGTGAGATGCTGAGTCTCTGGGAAAGCACAGATGCCCAGTGCTGTTGTGCCTGTGGGTAGGGTGCACGGGGCCAGTGAAGACCAGCAAGAGCTTTCAGGGCTGGCCCCTTCCTTGTGGGAGAAGGAGCCGGACGTTTGCCTTTTCGGAAAGAGGCTCTGCCGAGAACGAGCGCCGTGAGATATGCCGTCTGTGGTTAAGCACAGATGCCCAGTGCTGTTGTGCCTGTGGGTAGGGTGCACGGTGCCAGTGAAGACCAGCAAGAGCTTTCAGGGCTGGCCCCTTCCTTGTGGGAGAAGGAGCCGGACGTTTGCCTTTTCGGAAAGAGGCTCTGCCGAGAACGAGCGCCGTGAGATATGCCGTCTGTGGTTAAGCACAGATGCCCAGTGCTGTTGTGCCTGTGGGTAGGGTGCACGGGGACAGTGAAGACCAGCAAGAGCTTTCAGGGCTGGCCCCTTCCTTGTGGGAGAAGGAGCCGGACGTTTGCCTTTTCAGAAAGAGGCTCTGCCGAGAGCGAACGCAGTGAGATGCTGAGTCTCTGGGAAAGCACAGATGCCCATTGTTGTTGATCCTGTGTATAGGGTGCACGGGGACAGTGAAGACCAGCAAGAGCTTTCAGGGCTGGCCCCTTCCTTGTGGGAGAAGGAGCCGGACGTTTGCCTTTTCGGAAAGAGGCTCTGCCGAGAACGAGCGCCGTGAGATATGCCGTCTGTGGTTAAGCACAGATGCCCAGTGCTGTTGTGCCTGTGGGTAGGGTGCACGGGGCCAGTGAAGACCAGCAAGAGCTTTCAGGGCTGGCCCCTTCCTTGTGGGAGAAGGAGCCGGACGTTTGCCTTTTCGGAAAGAGGCTCTGCCGAGAACGAGCGCCGTGAGATGCTGAGTCTCTGGGAAAGCACAGATGCCCAGTGCTGTTGTGCCTGTGGGTAGGGTGCACGCGGCCAGTGAAGACCAGCAAGAGCTTTCAGGGCTGGCCCCTTCCTTGTGGGACAAGGAGCCGGACGTTTGCCTTTTCGGAAAGAGGCTCTGCCGAGAACGAGCGCCGTGAGATGCTGAGTCTCTGGGAAAGCACAGATGCCCAGTGCTGTTGTGCCTGTGGGTAGGGTGCACGGGGACAGTGAAGACCAGCAAGAGCTTTCAGGGCTGGCCCCTTCCTTGTGGGACAAGGAGCCGGACGTTTGCCTTTTCGGAAAGAGGCTCTGCCGAGAACGAGCGCCGTGAGATATGCCGTCTGTGGTTAAGCACAGATGCCCAGTGCTGTTGTGCCTGTGGATAGGGTGCACGGGGACAGTGAAGACCAGCAAGAGCTTTCAGGGCTGGCCCCTTCCTTGTGGGAGAAGGAGCCGGACGTTTGCCTTTTCGGAAAGAGGCTCTGCCGAGAACGAGCGCCGTGAGATGCTGAGTCTCTGGGAAAGCACAGATGCCCATTGTTGTTGATCCTGTGTATAGGGTGCACGGGGACAGTGAAGACCAGCAAGAGCTTTCAGGGCTGGCCCCTTCCTTGTGGGACAAGGAGCCGGACGTTTGCCTTTTCGGAAGGAGGCTCTGCCGAGAACGAGCGCCGTGAGATATGCCGTCTGTGGTTAAGCACAGATGCCCAGTGCTGTTGTGCCTGTGGGTAGGGTGCACGGGGCCAGTGAAGACCAGCAAGAGCTTTCAGGGCTGGCCCCTTCCTTGTGGGAGAAGGAGCCGGACGTTTGCCTTTTCGGAAAGAGGCTCTGCCGAGAACGAGCGCCATGAGATATGCCGTCTGTGGTTAAGCACAGATGCCCAGTGCTGTTGTGCCTGTGGGTAGGGTGCACGGGGCCAGTGAAGACCAGCAAGAGCTTTCAGGGCTGGCCCCTTCCTTGTGGGAGAAGGAGCCGGACGTTTGCCTTTTCGGAAAGAGGCTCTGCCGAGAACGAGCGCCGTGAGATGCTGAGTCTCTGGGAAAGCACAGATGCCCAGTGCTGTTGTGCCTGTGGGTAGGGTGCACGGGGCCAGTGAAGACCAGCAAGAGCTTTCAGGGCTGGCCCCTTCCTTGTGGGAGAAGGAGCCGGACGTTTGCCTTTTCGGAAAGAGGCTCTGCTGAGAACGAGCGCCGTGAGATATGCCGTCTGTGGTTAAGCACAGATGCCCAGTGCTGTTGTGCCTGTGGGTAGGGTGCACGGGGCCAGTGAAGACCAGCAAGAGCTTTCAGGGCTGGCCCCTTCCTTGTGGGAGAAGGAGCCGGACGTTTGCCTTTTCGGAAAGAGGCTCTGCCGAGAACGAGCGCCGTGAGATGCTGAGTCTCTGGGAAAGCACAGATGCCCAGTGCTGTTGTGCCTGTGGGTAGGGTGCACGGGGCCAGTGAAGACCAGCAAGAGCTTTCAGGGCTGGCCCCTTCCTTGTGGGAGAAGGAGCCGGACGTTTGCCTTTTCGGAAAGAGGCTCTGCCGAGAACGAGCGCCGTGAGATATGCCGTCTGTGGTTAAGCACAGATGCCCAGTGCTGTTGTGCCTGTGGATAGGGTGCACGGGGCCAGTGAAGACCAGCAAGAGCTTTCAGGGCTGGCCCCTTCCTTGTGGGAGAAGGAGCCGGACGTTTGCCTTTTCGGAAAGAGGCTCTGCCGAGAACGAGCGCCGTGAGATATGCCGTCTGTGGTTAAGCACAGATGCCCAGTGCTGTTGTGCCTGTGGGTAGGGTGCACGGTGCCAGTGAAGACCAGCAAGAGCTTTCAGGGCTGGCCCCTTCCTTGTGGGAGAAGGAGCCGGACGTTTGCCTTTTCGGAAAGAGGCTCTGCCGAGAACGAGCGCCGTGAGATATGCCGTCTGTGGTTAAGCACAGATGCCCAGTGCTGTTGTGCCTGTGGGTAGGGTGCACGGGGACAGTGAAGACCAGCAAGAGCTTTCAGGGCTGGCCCCTTCCTTGTGGGAGAAGGAGCCGGACGTTTGCCTTTTCGGAAAGAGGCTCTGCCGAGAACGAGCGCCGTGAGATATGCCGTCTGTGGTTAAGCACAGATGCCCAGTGCTGTTGTGCCTGTGGGTAGGGTGCACGGGGCCAGTGAAGACCAGCAAGAGCTTTCAGGGCTGGCCCCTTCCTTGTGGGAGAAGGAGCCGGACGTTTGCCTTTTCGGAAAGAGGCTCTGCCGAGAACGAGCGCCGTGAGATATGCCGTCTGTGGTTAAGCACAGATGCCCAGTGCTGTTGTGCCTGTGGGTAGGGTGCACGGGGACAGTGAAGACCAGCAAGAGCTTTCAGGGCTGGCCCCTTCCTTGTGGGAGAAGGAGCCGGACGTTTGCCTTTTCGGAAAGAGGCTCTGCCGAGAACGAGCGCCGTGAGATGCTTAGCCTCTGGGAAAGCACAGATGCCCAGTGCTGTTGTGCCTGTGGGTAGGGTGCACGGGGCCAGTGAAGACCAGCAAGAGCTTTCACGGCTGGCCCCTTCCTTGTGGGAGAAGGAGCCGGACGTTTGCCTTTTCGGAAAGAGGCTCTGCCGAGAACGAGCGCCGTGAGATATGCCGTCTGTGGTTAAGCACAGATGCCCAGTGCTGTTGTGCCTGTGGATAGGGTGCACGGGGACAGTGAAGACCAGCAAGAGCTTTCAGGGCTGGCCCCTTCCTTGTGGGAGAAGGAGCCGGACGTTTGCCTTTTCGGAAAGAGGCTCTGCCGAGAACGAGCGCCGTGAGATATGCCGTCTGTGGTTAAGCACAGATGCCCAGTGCTGTTGTGCCTGTGGGTAGGGTGCACGGGGCCAGTGAAGACCAGCAAGAGCTTTCAGGGCTGGCCCCTTCCTTGTGGGAGAAGGAGCCGGACGTTTGCCTTTTCGGAAAGAGGCTCTGCCGAGAACGAGCGCCGTGAGATATGCCGTCTGTGGTTAAGCACAGATGCCCAGTGCTGTTGTGCCTGTGGATAGGGTGCACGGGGCCATTGAAGACCAGCAAGAGCTTTCAGGGCTGGCCCCTTCCTTGTGGGAGAAGGAGCCGGACGTTTGCCTTTTCGGAAAGAGGCTCTGCCGAGAACGAGCGCCGTGAGATATGCCGTCTGTGGTTAAGCACAGATGCCCAGTGCTGTTGTGCCTGTGGGTAGGGTGCACGGGGCCAGTGAAGACCAGCAAGAGCTTTCAGGGCTGGCCCCTTCCTTGTGGGAGAAGGAGCCGGACGTTTGCCTTTTCGGAAAGAGGCTCTGCCGAGAACGAGCGCCGTGAGATATGCCGTCTGTGGTTAAGCACAGATGCCCAGTGCTGTTGTGCCTGTGGGTAGGGTGCACGGCGCCGGTGAAAACCAGCAAGAGCTTTCAGGGCTGGCCCCTTCCTTGTGGGAGAAGGAGCCGGACGTTTGCCTTTTCGGAAAGAGGCTCTGCCGAGAACGAGCGCCGTGAGATATGCCGTCTGTGGTTAAGCACAGATGCCCAGTGCTGTTGTGCCTGTGGGTAGGGTGCACGGGGACAGTGAAGACCAGCAAGAGCTTTCAGGGCTGGCCCCTTCCTTGTGGGAGAAGGAGCCGGACGTTTGCCTTTTCGGAAGGAGGCTCTGCCGAGAACGAGCGCCATGAGATATGCCGTCTGTGGTTAAGCACAGATGCCCAGTGCTGTTGTGCCTGTGGGTAGGGTGCACGGGGACAGTGAAGACCAGCAAGAGCTTTCAGGGCTGGCCCCTTCCTTGTGGGAGAAGGAGCCGGACGTTTGCCTTTTCGGAAAGAGGCTCTGCCGAGAACGAGCGCCGTGAGATGCTGAGTCTCTGGGAAAGCACAGATGCCCAGTGCTGTTGTGCCTGTGGGTAGGGTGCACGGGGACAGTGAAGACCAGCAAGAGCTTTCAGGGCTGGCCCCTTCCTTGTGGGAGAAGGAGCCGGACGTTTGCCTTTTCGGAAAGAGGCTCTGCCGAGAACGAGCGCCGTGAGATATGCCGTCTGTGGTTAAGCACAGATGCCCAGTGCTGTTGTGCCTGTGGATAGGGTGCACAGGGACAGTGAAGACCAGCAAGAGCTTTCAGGGCTGGCCCCTTCCTTGTGGGAGAAGGAGCCGGACGTTTGCCTTTTCGGAAAGAGGCTCTGCCGAGAACGAGCGCCGTGAGATATGCCGTCTGTGGTTAAGCACAGATGCCCAGTGCTGTTGTGCCTGTGGGTAGGGTGCACGGGGACAGTGAAGACCAGCAAGAGCTTTCAGGGCTGGCCCCTTCCTTGTGGGAGAAGGAGCCGGACGTTTGCCTTTTCGGAAAGAGGCTCTGCCGAGAACGAGCGCCGTGAGATATGCCGTCTGTGGTTAAGCACAGATGCCCAGTGCTGTTGTGCCTGTGGGTAGGGTGCACGGGGCCAGTGAAGACCAGCAAGAGCTTTCAGGGCTGGCCCCTTCCTTGTGGGAGAAGGAGCCGGACGTTTGCCTTTTCGGAAAGAGGCTCTGCCGAGAACGAGCGCCGTGAGATGCTGAGTCTCTGGGAAAGCACAGATGCCCAGTGCTGTTGTGCCTGTGGGTAGGGTGCACGGGGCCAGTGAAGACCAGCAAGAGCTTTCAGGGCTGGCCCCTTCCTTGTGGGAGAAGGAGCCGGACGTCTGCCTTTTCGGAAAGAGGCTCTGCCGAGAACGAGCGCCGTGAGATATGCCGTCTGTGGTTAAGCACAGATGCCCAGTGCTGTTGTGCCTGTGGGTAGGGTGCACGGGGCCAGTGAAGACCAGCAAGAGCTTTCAGGGCTGGCCCCTTCCTTGTGGGAGAAGGAGCCGGACGTTTGCCTTTTCGGAAAGAGGCTCTGCCGAGAACGAGCGCCGTGAGATGTGCCGTCTGTGGTTAAGCACAGATGCCCATTGCTGTTGTGCCTGTGGGTAGGGTGCACGGGGCCAGTGAAGACCAGCAAGAGCTTTCAGGGCTGGCCCCTTCCTTGTGGGAGAAGGAGCCGGACGTTTGCCTTTTCGGAAAGAGGCTCTGCCGAGAACGAGCGCCGTGAGATGCTGAGTCTCTGGGAAAGCACAGATGCCCAGTGCTGTTGTGCCTGTGGGTAGGGTGCACGGGGCCAGTGAAGACCAGCAAGAGCTTTCAGGGCTGGCCCCTTCCTTGTGGGAGAAGGAGCCGGACGTTTGCCTTTTCGGAAGGAGGCTCTGCCGAGAACGAGCGCCGTGAGATGCTGAGTCTCTGGGAAAGCACAGATGCCCAGTGCTGTTGTGCCTGTGGGTAGGGTGCACGGGGCCAGTGAAGACCAGCAAGAGCTTTGAGGGCTGGCCCCTTCCTTGTGGGAGAAGGAGCCGGACGTTTGCCTTTTCGGAAAGAGGCTCTGCCGAGAACGAGCGCCGTGAGATATGCCGTCTGTGGTTAAGCACAGATGCCCAGTGCTGTTGTGCCTGTGGGTAGGGTGCACGGGGATAGTGAAGACCAGCAAGAGCTTTCAGGGCTGGCCCCTTCCTTGTGGGAGAAGGAGCCGGACGTTTGCCTTTTCGGAAAGAGGCTCTGCCGAGAACGAGCGCCGTGAGATATGCCGTCTGTGGTTAAGCACAGATGCCCAGTGCTGTTGTGCCTGTGGGTAGGGTGCACGGGGACAGTGAAGACCAGCAAGAGCTTTCAGGGCTGGCCCCTTCCTTGTGGGAGAAGGAGCCGGACGTTTGCCTTTTTGGAAAGAGGCTCTGCCGAGAGCCAACGCCGTGAGATATGCCGTCTGTGGTTAAGCACAGATGCCCAGTGCTGTTGTGCCTGTGGGTAGGGTGCACGGGGACAGTGAAGACCAGCAAGAGCTTTCAGGGCTGGCCCCTTCCTTGTGGGAGAAGGAGCCGGACGTTTGCCTTTTCGGAAAGAGGCTCTGCCGAGAGCGAACGCAGTGAGATGCTGAGTCTCTGGGAAAGCACAGATGCCCATTGTTGTTGATCCTGTGTATAGGGTGCACGGGGACAGTGAAGACCAGCAAGAGCTTTCAGGGCTGGCCCCTTCCTTGTGGGACAAGGAGCCGGACGTTTGCCTTTTCGGAAGGAGGCTCTGCCGAGAACGAGCGCCGTGAGATATGCCGTCTGTGGTTAAGCACAGATGCCCAGTGCTGTTGTGCCTGTGGGTAGGGTGCACGGGGCCAGTGAAGACCAGCAAGAGCTTTCAGGGCTGGCCCCTTCCTTGTGGGAGAAGGAGCCGGACGTTTGCCTTTTCGGAAAGAGGCTCTGCCGAGAACGAGCGCCGTGAGATATGCCGTCTGTGGTTAAGCACAGATGCCCAGTGCTGTTGTGCCTGTGGGTAGGGTGCACGGGGACAGTGAAGACCAGCAAGAGCTTTCAGGGCTGGCCCCTTCCTTGTGGGAGAAGGAGCCGGACGTTTGCCTTTTCGGAAAGAGGCTCTGCCGAGAACGAGCGCCGTGAGATGCTGAGTCTCTGGGAAAGCACAGATGCCCAGTGCTGTTGTGCCTGTGGGTAGGGTGCACGGGGACAGTGAAGACCAGCAAGAGCTTTCAGGGCTGGCCCCTTCCTTGTGGGAGAAGGAGCCGGACGTTTGCCTTTTCGGAAAGAGGCTCTGCTGAGAACGAGCGCCGTGAGATATGCCGTCTGTGGTTAAGCACAGATGCCCAGTGCTGTTGTGCCTGTGGGTAGGGTGCACGGGGCCAGTGAAGACCAGCAAGAGCTTTCAGGGCTGGCCCCTTCCTTGTGGGAGAAGGAGCCGGACGTTTGCCTTTTCGGAAGGAGGCTCTGCCGAGAACGAGCGCCGTGAGATGCTGAGTCTCTGGGAAAGCACAGATGCCCAGTGCTGTTGTGCCTGTGGGTAGGGTGCACGGGGACAGTGAAGACCAGCAAGAGCTTTCAGGGCTGGCCCCTTCCTTGTGGGAGAAGGAGCCGGACGTTTGCCTTTTCGGAAAGAGGCTCTGCCGAGAACGAGCGCCGTGAGATATGCCGTCTGTGGTTAAGCACAGATGCCCAGTGCTGTTGTGCCTGTGGGTAGGGTGCACGGGGACAGTGAAGACCAGCAAGAGCTTTCAGGGCTGGCCCCTTCCTTGTGGGACAAGGAGCCGGACGTTTGCCTTTTCGGAAAGAGGCTCTGCCGAGAACGAGCGCCGTGAGATATGCCGTCTGTGGTTAAGCACAGATGCCCAGTGCTGTTGTGCCTGTGGGTAGGGTGCACGGGGCCAGTGAAGACCAGCAAGAGCTTTCAGGGCTGGCCCCTTCCTTGTGGGAGAAGGAGCCGGACGTTTGCCTTTTCGGAAAGAGGCTCTGCCGAGAACGAGCGCCGTAGGATATGCCGTCTGTGGTTAAGCACAGATGCCCAGTGCTGTTGTGCCTGTGGGTAGGGTGCACGGGGACAGTGAAGACCAGCAAGAGCTTTCAGGGCTGGCCCCTTCCTTGTGGGAGAAGGAGCCGGACGTTTGCCTTTTCGGAAAGAGGCTCTGCCGAGAACGAGCGCCGTGAGATATGCCGTCTGTGGTTAAGCACAGATGCCCAGTGCTGTTGTGCCTGTGGGTAGGGTGCACGGCGCCGGTGAAGACCAGCAAGAGCTTTCAGGGCTGGCCCCTTCCTTGTGGGAGAAGGAGCCGGACGTTTGCCTTTTCGGAAAGAGGCTCTGCCGAGAACGAGCGCCGTGAGATGCTGAGTCTCTGGGAAAGCACAGATGCCCAGTGCTGTTGTGCCTGTGGGTAGGGTGCACGGGGCCAGTGAAGACCAGCAAGAGCTTTCAGGGCTGGCCCCTTCCTTGTGGGAGAAGGAGCCGGACGTTTGCCTTTTCGGAAAGAGGCTCTGCCGAGAACGAGCGCCGTGAGATATGCCGTCTGTGGTTAAGCACAGATGCCCAGTGCTGTTGTGCCTGTGGGTAGGGTGCACGGGGCCAGTGAAGACCAGCAAGAGCTTTCAGGGCTGGCCCCTTCCTTGTGGGAGAAGGAGCCGGACGTTTGCCTTTTCGGAAAGAGGCTCTGCCGAGAACGAGCGCCGTGAGATGCTGAGTCTCTGGGAAAGCACAGATGCCCAGTGCTGTTGTGCCTGTGGGTAGGGTGCACGGGGACAGTGAAGACCAGCAAGAGCTTTCAGGGCTGGCCCCTTCCTTGTGGGAGAAGGAGCCGGACGTTTGCCTTTTCGGAAAGAGGCTCTGCCGAGAACGAGCGCCGTGAGATATGCCGTCTGTGGTTAAGCACAGATGCCCAGTGCTGTTGTGCCTGTGGGTAGGGTGCACGGGGCCAGTGAAGACCAGCAAGAGCTTTCAGGGCTGGCCCCTTCCTTGTGGGAGAAGGAGCCGGACGTTTGCCTTTTCGGAAAGAGGCTCTGCCGAGAACGAGCGCCGTGAGATATGCCGTCTGTGGTTAAGCACAGATGCCCAGTGCTGTTGTGCCTGTGGGTAGGGTGCACGGGGCCAGTGAAGACCAGCAAGAGCTTTCAGGGCTGGCCCCTTCCTTGTGGGAGAAGGAGCCGGACGTTTGCCTTTTCGGAAAGAGGCTCTGCCGAGAACGAGCGCCGTGAGATATGCCGTCTGTGGTTAAGCACAGATGCCCAGTGCTGTTGTGCCTGTGCGTAGGGTGCACGGGGCCAGTGAAGACCAGCAAGAGCTTTCAGGGCTGGCCCCTTCCTTGTGGGAGAAGGAGCCGGACGTTTGCCTTTTCGGAAAGAGGCTCTGCCGACAACAAGCGCCGTGAGATGCTGAGCGTCCTAAAAAGGCACAGATGCCCAGTGCTGTTGTGCCTGTGGGTAGGGTGCACGGGGCCAGTGAAGACCAGCAAGAGCTTTCAGGGCTGGCCCCTTCCTTGTGGGAGAAGGAGCCGGACGTTTGCCTTTTCGGAAAGAGGCTCTGCCGAGAACGAGCGCCGTGAGATATGCCGTCTGTGGTTAAGCACAGATGCCCAGTGCTGTTGTGCCTATGCATAGGGTGCACGGGGCCAGTGAAGACCAGCAAGAGCTTTCAGGGCTGGCCCCTTCCTTGTGGGAGAAGGAGCCGGACGTTTGCCTTTTCGGAAAGCGGCTCTGCCGAGAACGAGCGCCGTGAGATGCTGAGTCTCTGGGAAAGCACAGATGCCCAGTGCTGTTGTGCCTTTGGGTAGGGTGCACGGGGACAGTGAAGACCAGCAAGAGCTTTCAGGGCTGGCCCCTTCCTTGTGGGACAAGGAGCCGGACGTTTGCCTTTTCGGAAGGAGGCTCTGCCGAGAACGAGCGCCGTGAGATATGCCGTCTGTGGTTAAGCACAGATGCCCAGTGCTGTTGTGCCTGTGGGTAGGGTGCACGGGGATAGTGAAGACCAGCAAGAGCTTTCAGGGCTGGCCCCTTCCTTGTGGGAGAAGGAGCCGGACGTTTGCCTTTTCGGAAAGAGGCTCTGCCGAGAACGAGCGCCGTGAGATATGCCGTCTGTGGTTAAGCACAGATGCCCAGTGCTGTTGTGCCTGTGGGTAGGGTGCACGGGGCCAGTGAAGACCAGCAAGAGCTTTCAGGGCTGGCCCCTTCCTTGTGGGAGAAGGAGCCGGACGTTTGCCTTTTCGGAAAGAGGCTCTGCCGAGAACGAGCGCCGTGAGATATGCCGTCTGTGGTTAAGCACAGATGCCCAGTGCTGTTGTGCCTGTGGGTAGGGTGCACGGGGCCAGTGAAGACCAGCAAGAGCTTTCAGGGCTGGCCCCTTCCTTGTGGGAGAAGGAGCCGGACGTTTGCCTTTTCGGAAAGAGGCTCTGCCGAGAACGAGCGCCGTGAGATATGCCGTCTGTGGTTAAGCACAGATGCCCAGTGCTGTTGTGCCTGTGGGTAGGGTGCACGGGGCCAGTGAAGACCAGCAAGAGCTTTCAGGGCTGGCCCCTTCCTTGTGGGAGAAGGAGCCGGACGTTTGCCTTTTCGGAAAGAGGCTCTGCCGAGAACGAGCGCCGTGAGATGCTGAGTCTCTGGGAAAGCACAGATGCCCAGTGCTGTTGTGCCTGTGGGTAGGGTGCACGGGGCCAGTGAAGACCAGCAAGAGCTTTCAGGGCTGGCCCCTTCCTTGTGGGAGAAGGAGCCGGACGTTTGCCTTTTCGGAAAGAGGCTCTGCCGAGAACGAGCGCCGTGAGATATGCCATCTGTGGTTAAGCACAGATGCCCAGTGCTGTTGTGCCTGTGGGTAGGGTGCACGGGGCCAGTGAAGACCAGCAAGAGCTTTCAGGGCTGGCCCCTTCCTTGTGGGAGAAGGAGCCGGACGTTTGCCTTTTCAGAAAGAGGCTCTGCCGAGAGCGAACGCAGTGAGATGCTGAGTCTCTGGGAAAGCACAGATGCCCAGTGCTGTTGTGCCTGTGTATAGGGTGCACGGGGCCAGTGAAGACCAGCAAGAGCTTTCAGGGCTGGCCCCTTCCTTGTGGGAGAAGGAGCCGGACGTTTGCCTTTTCGGAAAGAGGCTCTGCCGAGAACGAGCGCCGTGAGATATGCCGTCTGTGGTTAAGCACAGATGCCCAGTGCTGTTGTGCCTGTGGGTAGGGTGCACGGGGCCAGTGAAGACCAGCAAGAGCTTTCAGGGCTGGCCCCTTCCTTGTGGGAGAAGGAGCCGGACGTTTGCCTTTTCGGAAAGAGGCTCTGCCGAGAACGAGCGCCGTGAGATATGCCGTCTGTGGTTAAGCACAGATGCCCAGTGCTGTTGTGCCTGTGGGTAGGGTGCACGGGGCCAGTGAAGACCAGCAAGAGCTTTCAGGGCTGGCCCCTTCCTTGTGGGAGAAGGAGCCGGACGTTTGCCTTTTCGGAAAGAGGCTCTGCCGAGAACGAGCGCCGTGAGATGCTGAGTCTCTGGGAAAGCACAGATGCCCAGTGCTGTTGTGCCTGTGGGTAGGGTGCACGGGGCCAGTGAAGACCAGCAAGAGCTTTCAGGGCTGGCCCCTTCCTTGTGGGAGAAGGAGCCGGACGTTTGCCTTTTCGGAAAGAGGCTCTGCCGAGAACGAGCGCCGTGAGATGCTGATTCTCTGGGAAAGCACAGATGCCCAGTGCTGTTGTGCCTGTGGGTAGGGTGCACGGGGCCAGTGAAGACCAGCAAGAGCTTTCAGGGCTGGCCCCTTCCTTGTGGGAGAAGGAGCCGGACATTTGCCTTTTCGGAAAGAGGCTCTGCCGAGAACGAGCGCCGTGAGATATGCCGTCTGTGGTTAAGCACAGATGCCCAGTGCTGTTGTGCCTGTGGGTAGGGTGCACGGGGCCAGTGAAGACCAGCAAGAGCTTTCAGGGCTGGCCCCTTCCTTGTGGGAGAAGGAGCCGGACGTTTGCCTTTTCGGAAAGAGGCTCTGCCGAGAACGAGCGCCGTGAGATATGCCATCTGTGGTTAAGCACAGATGCCCAGTGCTGTTGTGCCTGTGGGTAGGGTGCACGGGGCCAGTGAAGACCAGCAAGAGCTTTCAGGGCTGGCCCCTTCCTTGTGGGAGAAGGAGCCGGACGTTTGCCTTTTCAGAAAGAGGCTCTGCCGAGAGCGAACGCAGTGAGATGCTGAGTCTCTGGGAAAGCACAGATGCCCAGTGCTGTTGTGCCTGTGTATAGGGTGCACGGGGCCAGTGAAGACCAGCAAGAGCTTTCAGGGCTGGCCCCTTCCTTGTGGGAGAAGGAGCCGGACGTTTGCCTTTTCGGAAAGAGGCTCTGCCGAGAACGAGCGCCGTGAGATATGCCGTCTGTGGTTAAGCACAGATGCCCAGTGCTGTTGTGCCTGTGGGTAGGGTGCACGGGGCCAGTGAAGACCAGCAAGAGCTTTCAGGGCTGGCCCCTTCCTTGTGGGAGAAGGAGCCGGACGTTTGCCTTTTCGGAAAGAGGCTCTGCCGAGAACGAGCGCCGTGAGATATGCCGTCTGTGGTTAAGCACAGATGCCCAGTGCTGTTGTGCCTGTGGGTAGGGTGCACGGGGCCAGTGAAGACCAGCAAGAGCTTTCAGGGCTGGCCCCTTCCTTGTGGGAGAAGGAGCCGGACGTTTGCCTTTTCGGAAAGAGGCTCTGCCGAGAACGAGCGCCGTGAGATGCTGAGTCTCTGGGAAAGCACAGATGCCCAGTGCTGTTGTGCCTGTGGGTAGGGTGCACGGGGCCAGTGAAGACCAGCAAGAGCTTTCAGGGCTGGCCCCTTCCTTGTGGGACAAGGAGCCGGACGTTTGCCTTTTCGGAAAGAGGCTCTGCCGAGAACGAGCGCCGTGAGATGCTGATTCTCTGGGAAAGCACAGATGCCCAGTGCTGTTGTGCCTGTGGGTAGGGTGCACGGGGACAGTGAAGACCAGCAAGAGCTTTCAGGGCTGGCCCCTTCCTTGTGGGAGAAGGAGCCGGACGTTTGCCTTTTCGGAAAGAGGCTCTGCCGAGAACGAGCGCCGTGAGATATGCCGTCTGTGGTTAAGCACAGATGCCCAGTGCTGTTGTGCCTGTGGGTAGGGTGCACGGGGCCAGTGAAGACCAGCAAGAGCTTTCAGGGCTGGCCCCTTCCTTGTGGGAGAAGGAGCCGGACGTTTGCCTTTTCGGAAAGAGGCTCTGCCGAGAACGAGCGCCGTGAGATATGCCGTCTGTGGTTAAGCACAGATGCCCAGTGCTGTTGTGCCTGTGGGTAGGGTGCACGGGGCCAGTGAAGACCAGCAAGAGCTTTCAGGGCTGGCCCCTTCCTTGTGGGAGAAGGAGCCGGACGTTTGCCTTTTCGGAAAGAGGCTCTGCCGAGAACGAGCGCCGTGAGATATGCCGTCTGGTTAAGCACAGTTGCCCAGTGCTGTTGTGCCTGTGGGTAGGGTGCACGGGGCCAGTGAAGACCAGCAAGAGCTTTCAGGGCTGGCCCCTTCCTTGTGGGAGAAGGAGCCGGACGTTTGCCTTTTCGGAAAGAGGCTCTGCCGAGAACGAGCGCCGTGAGATGCTGAGTCTCTGGGAAAGCACAGATGCCCAGTGCTGTTGTGCCTGTGGGTAGGGTGCACGGGGCCAGTGAAGACCAGCAAGAGCTTTCAGGGCTGGCCCCTTCCTTGTGGGAGAAGGAGCCGGACGTTTGCCTTTTCGGAAAGAGGCTCTGCCGAGAACGAGCGCCGTGAGATATGCCGTCTGTGGTTAAGCACAGATGCCCAGTGCTGTTGTGCCTGTGGGTAGGGTGCACGGGGCCAGTGAAGACCAGCAAGAGCTTTCAGGGCTGGCCCCTTCCTTGTGGGAGAAGGAGCCGGACGTTTGCCTTTTCGGAAGGAGGCTCTGCCGAGAACGAGCGCCGTGAGATATGCCGTCTGTGGTTAAGCACAGATGCCCAGTGCTGTTGTGCCTGTGGGTAGGGTGCACGGGGACAGTGAAGACCAGCAAGAGCTTTCAGGGCTGGCCCCTTCCTTGTGGGAGAAGGAGCCGGACGTTTGCCTTTTTGGAAAGAGGCTCTGCCGAGAGCCAACGCCGTGAGATATGCCGTCTGTGGTTAAGCACAGATGCCCAGTGCTGTTGTGCCTGTGGGTAGGGTGCACGGGGACAGTGAAGACCAGCAAGAGCTTTCAGGGCTGGCCCCTTCCTTGTGGGAGAAGGAGCCGGACGTTTGCCTTTTCGGAAAGAGGCTCTGCCGAGAGCGAACGCAGTGAGATGCTGAGTCTCTGGGAAAGCACAGATGCCCATTGTTGTTGATCCTGTGTATAGGGTGCACGGGGACAGTGAAGACCAGCAAGAGCTTTCAGGGCTGGCCCCTTCCTTGTGGGACAAGGAGCCGGACGTTTGCCTTTTCGGAAGGAGGCTCTGCCGAGAACGAGCGCCGTGAGATATGCCGTCTGTGGTTAACCACAGATGCCCAGTGCTGTTGTGCCTGTGGGTAGGGTGCACGGGGCCAGTGAAGACCAGCAAGAGCTTTCAGGGCTGGCCCCTTCCTTGTGGGAGAAGGAGCCGGACGTTTGCCTTTTCGGAAAGAGGCTCTGCCGAGAACGAGCGCCGTGAGATGCTGAGTCTCTGGGAAAGCACAGATGCCCAGTGCTGTTGTGCCTGTGGGTAGGGTGCACGGGGCCAGTGAAGACCAGCAAGAGCTTTCAGGGCTGGCCCCTTCCTTGTGGGAGAAGGAGCCGGACGTTTGCCTTTTCGGAAAGAGGCTCTGCTGAGAACGAGCGCCGTGAGATATGCCGTCTGTGGTTAAGCACAGATGCCCATTGCTGTTGTGCCTGTGGGTAGGGTGCACGGGGCCAGTGAAGACCAGCAAGAGCTTTCAGGGCTGGCCCCTTCCTTGTGGGAGAAGGAGCCGGACGTTTGCCTTTTCGGAAAGAGGCTCTGCCGAGAACGAGCGCCGTGAGATGCTGAGTCTCTGGGAAAGCACAGATGCCCAGTGCTGTTGTGCCTGTGGGTAGGGTGCACGGGGCCAGTGAAGACCAGCAAGAGCTTTCAGGGCTGGCCCCTTCCTTGTGGGAGAAGGAGCCGGACGTTTGCCTTTTCGGAAAGAGGCTCTGCCAAGAACGAGCGCCGTGAGATATGCCGTCTGTGGTTAAGCACAGATGCCCAGTGCTGTTGTGCCTGTGGGTAGGGTGCACGGGGACAGTGAAGACCAGCAAGAGCTTTCAGGGCTGGCCCCTTCCTTGTGGGAGAAGGAGCCGGACGTTTGCCTTTTCGGAAAGAGGCTCTGCCGAGAACGAGCGCCGTGAGATATGCCGTCTGTGGTTAAGCACAGATGCCCAGTGCTGTTGTGCCTGTGGGTAGGGTGCACGGGGCCAGTGAAGACCAGCAAGAGCTTTCAGGGCTGGCCCCTTCCTTGTGGGAGAAGGAGCCGGACGTTTGCCTTTTCGGAAAGAGGCTCTGCCGAGAACGAGCGCCGTGAGATATGCCGTCTGTGGTTAAGCACAGATGCCCAGTGCTGTTGTGCCTGTGGGTAGGGTGCACGGGGCCAGTGAAGACCAGCAAGAGCTTTCAGGGCTGGCCCCTTCCTTGTGGGAGAAGGAGCCGGACGTTTGCCTTTTCGGAAAGAGGCTCTGCCGAGAACGAGCGCCGTGAGATGCTGAGTCTCTGGGAAAGCACAGATGCCCAGTGCTGTTGTGCCTGTGGGTAGGGTGCACGGGGCCAGTGAAGACCAGCAAGAGCTTTCAGGGCTGGCCCCTTCCTTGTGGGAGAAGGAGCCGGACGTTTGCCTTTTCGGAAAGAGGCTCTGCCGAGAACGAGCGCCGTGAGATATGCCGTCTGTGGTTAAGCACAGATGCCCAGTGCTGTTGTGCCTGTGGGTAGGGTGCACGGGGCCAGTGAAGACCAGCAAGAGCTTTCAGGGCTGGCCCCTTCCTTGTGGGAGAAGGAGCCGGACGTTTGCCTTTTCGGAAAGAGGCTCTGCCGAGAACGAGCGCCGTGAGATGCTGAGTCTCTGGGAAAGCACAGATGCCCAGTGCTGTTGTGCCTGTGGGTAGGGTGCACGGGGACAGTGAAGACCAGCAAGAGCTTTCAGGGCTGGCCCCTTCCTTGTGGGACAAGGAGCCGGACGTTTGCCTTTTCGGAAAGAGGCTCTGCCGAGAACGAGCGCCGTGAGATATGCCGTCTGTGGTTAAGCACAGATGCCCAGTGCTGTTGTGCCTGTGGATAGGGTGCACGGGGACAGTGAAGACCAGCAAGAGCTTTCAGGGCTGGCCCCTTCCTTGTGGGAGAAGGAGCCGGACGTTTGCCTTTTCGGAAAGAGGCTCTGCCGAGAACGAGCGCCGTGAGATATGCCGTCTGTGGTTAAGCACAGATGCCCAGTGCTGTTGTGCCTGTGGGTAGGGTGCACGGGGCCAGTGAAGACCAGCAAGAGCTTTCAGGGCTGGCCCCTTCCTTGTGGGAGAAGGAGCCGGACGTTTGCCTTTTCGGAAAGAGGCTCTGCCGAGAACGAGCGCCGTGAGATATGCCGTCTGTGGTTAAGCACAGATGCCCAGTGCTGTTGTGCCTGTGGGTAGGGTGCACGGGGACAGTGAAGACCAGCAAGAGCTTTCAGGGCTGGCCCCTTCCTTGTGGGAGAAGGAGCCGGACGTTTGCCTTTTCGGAAAGAGGCTCTGCCGAGAACGAGCGCCGTGAGATATGCCGTCTGTGGTTAAGCACAGATGCCCAGTGCTGTTGTGCCTGTGGGTAGGGTGCACGGGGCCAGTGAAGACCAGCAAGAGCTTTCAGGGCTGGCCCCTTCCTTGTGGGAGAAGGAGCCGGACGTTTGCCTTTTCGGAAAGAGGCTCTGCCGAGAACGAGCGCCGTGAGATATGCCGTCTGTGGTTAAGCACAGATGCCCAGTGCTGTTGTGCCTGTGGGTAGGGTGCACGGCGCCGGTGAAGACCAGCAAGAGCTTTCAGGGCTGGCCCCTTCCTTGTGGGAGAAGGAGCCGGACGTTTGCCTTTTCGGAAAGAGGCTCTGCCGAGAACGAGCGCCGTGAGATGCTGAGTCTCTGGGAAAGCACAGATGCCCAGTGCTGTTGTGCCTGTGGGTAGGGTGCACGGGGACAGTGAAGACCAGCAAGAGCTTTCAGGGCTGGCCCCTTCCTTGTGGGAGAAGGAGCCGGACGTTTGCCTTTTCGGAAAGAGGCTCTGCCGAGAACGAGCGCCGTGAGATATGCCGTCTGTGGTTAAGCACAGATGCCCAGTGCTGTTGTGCCTGTGGGTAGGGTGCACGGGGACAGTGAAGACCAGCAAGAGCTTTCAGGGCTGGCCCCTTCCTTGTGGGAGAAGGAGCCGGACGTTTGCCTTTTCGGAAGGAGGCTCTGCCGAGAACGAGCGCCGTGAGATATGCCGTCTGTGGTTAAGCACAGATGCCCAGTGCTGTTGTGCCTGTGGGTAGGGTGCACGGGGACAGTGAAGACCAGCAAGAGCTTTCAGGGCTGGCCCCTTCCTTGTGGGAGAAGGAGCCAGACGTTTGCCTTTTCGGAAAGAGGCTCTGCCGAGAACGAGCGCCGTGAGATGCTGAGTCTCTGGGAAAGCACAGATGCCCAGTGCTGTTGTGCCTGTGGGTAGGGTGCACGGGGACAGTGAAGACCAGCAAGAGCTTTCAGGGCTGGCCCCTTCCTTGTGGGAGAAGGAGCCGGACGTTTGCCTTTTCGGAAAGAGGCTCTGCCGAGAACGAGCGCCGTGAGATATGCCGTCTGTGGTTAAGCACAGATGCCCAGTGCTGTTGTGCCTGTGGATAGGGTGCACAGGGCCAGTGAAGACCAGCAAGAGCTTTCAGGGCTGGCCCCTTCCTTGTGGGAGAAGGAGCCGGACGTTTGCCTTTTCGGAAAGAGGCTCTGCCGAGAACGAGCGCCGTGAGATATGCCGTCTGTGGTTAAGCACAGATGCCCAGTGCTGTTGTGCCTGTGGGTAGGGTGCACGGGGACAGTGAAGACCAGCAAGAGCTTTCAGGGCTGGCCCCTTCCTTGTGGGAGAAGGAGCCGGACGTTTGCCTTTTCGGAAAGAGGCTCTGCCGAGAACGAGCGCCGTGAGATATGCCGTCTGTGGTTAAGCACAGATGCCCAGTGCTGTTGTGCCTGTGGGTAGGGTGCACGGGGCCAGTGAAGACCAGCAAGAGCTTTCAGGGCTGGCCCCTTCCTTGTGGGAGAAGGAGCCGGACGTTTGCCTTTTCGGAAAGAGGCTCTGCCGAGAACGAGCGCCGTGAGATATGCCGTCTGTGGTTAAGCACAGATGCCCAGTGCTGTTGTGCCTGTGGGTAGGGTGCACGGGGACAGTGAAGACCAGCAAGAGCTTTCAGGGCTGGCCCCTTCCTTGTGGGAGAAGGAGCCGGACGTTTGCCTTTTCGGAAAGAGGCTCTGCCGAGAACGAGCGCCGTGAGATGCTGAGTCTCTGGGAAAGCACAGATGCCCAGTGCTGTTGTGCCTGTGGGTAGGGTGCACGGGGCCAGTGAAGACCAGCAAGAGCTTTCAGGGCTGGCCCCTTCCTTGTGGGAGAAGGAGCCGGACGTTTGCCTTTTCGGAAAGAGGCTCTGCCGAGAACGAGCGCCGTGAGATGCTGAGTCTCTGGGAAAGCACAGATGCCCAGTGCTGTTGTGCCTGTGGGTAGGGTGCACGGGGCCAGTGAAGACCAGCAAGAGCTTTCAGGGCTGGCCCCTTCCTTGTGGGACAAGGAGCCGGACGTTTGCCTTTTCGGAAAGAGGCTCTGCCGAGAACGAGCGCCGTGAGATGCTGATTCTCTGGGAAAGCACAGATGCCCAGTGCTGTTGTGCCTGTGGGTAGGGTGCACGGGGACAGTGAAGACCAGCAAGAGCTTTCAGGGCTGGCCCCTTCCTTGTGGGAGAAGGAGCCGGACGTTTGCCTTTTCGGAAAGAGGCTCTGCCGAGAACGAGCGCCGTGAGATATGCCGTCTGTGGTTAAGCACAGATGCCCAGTGCTGTTGTGCCTGTGGGTAGGGTGCACGGGGCCAGTGAAGACCAGCAAGAGCTTTCAGGGCTGGCCCCTTCCTTGTGGGAGAAGGAGCCGGACGTTTGCCTTTTCGGAAAGAGGCTCTGCCGAGAACGAGCGCCGTGAGATATGCCGTCTGTGGTTAAGCACAGATGCCCAGTGCTGTTGTGCCTGTGGGTAGGGTGCACGGGGCCAGTGAAGACCAGCAAGAGCTTTCAGGGCTGGCCCCTTCCTTGTGGGAGAAGGAGCCGGACGTTTGCCTTTTCGGAAAGAGGCTCTGCCGAGAACGAGCGCCGTGAGATATGCCGTCTGGTTAAGCACAGTTGCCCAGTGCTGTTGTGCCTGTGGGTAGGGTGCACGGGGCCAGTGAAGACCAGCAAGAGCTTTCAGGGCTGGCCCCTTCCTTGTGGGAGAAGGAGCCGGACGTTTGCCTTTTCGGAAAGAGGCTCTGCCGAGAACGAGCGCCGTGAGATGCTGAGTCTCTGGGAAAGCACAGATGCCCAGTGCTGTTGTGCCTGTGGGTAGGGTGCACGGGGCCAGTGAAGACCAGCAAGAGCTTTCAGGGCTGGCCCCTTCCTTGTGGGAGAAGGAGCCGGACGTTTGCCTTTTCGGAAAGAGGCTCTGCCGAGAACGAGCGCCGTGAGATATGCCGTCTGTGGTTAAGCACAGATGCCCAGTGCTGTTGTGCCTGTGGGTAGGGTGCACGGGGCCAGTGAAGACCAGCAAGAGCTTTCAGGGCTGGCCCCTTCCTTGTGGGAGAAGGAGCCGGACGTTTGCCTTTTCGGAAGGAGGCTCTGCCGAGAACGAGCGCCGTGAGATATGCCGTCTGTGGTTAAGCACAGATGCCCAGTGCTGTTGTGCCTGTGGGTAGGGTGCACGGGGACAGTGAAGACCAGCAAGAGCTTTCAGGGCTGGCCCCTTCCTTGTGGGAGAAGGAGCCGGACGTTTGCCTTTTTGGAAAGAGGCTCTGCCGAGAGCCAACGCCGTGAGATATGCCGTCTGTGGTTAAGCACAGATGCCCAGTGCTGTTGTGCCTGTGGGTAGGGTGCACGGGGACAGTGAAGACCAGCAAGAGCTTTCAGGGCTGGCCCCTTCCTTGTGGGAGAAGGAGCCGGACGTTTGCCTTTTCGGAAAGAGGCTCTGCCGAGAGCGAACGCAGTGAGATGCTGAGTCTCTGGGAAAGCACAGATGCCCATTGTTGTTGATCCTGTGTATAGGGTGCACGGGGACAGTGAAGACCAGCAAGAGCTTTCAGGGCTGGCCCCTTCCTTGTGGGACAAGGAGCCGGACGTTTGCCTTTTCGGAAGGAGGCTCTGCCGAGAACGAGCGCCGTGAGATATGCCGTCTGTGGTTAACCACAGATGCCCAGTGCTGTTGTGCCTGTGGGTAGGGTGCACGGGGCCAGTGAAGACCAGCAAGAGCTTTCAGGGCTGGCCCCTTCCTTGTGGGAGAAGGAGCCGGACGTTTGCCTTTTCGGAAAGAGGCTCTGCCGAGAACGAGCGCCGTGAGATGCTGAGTCTCTGGGAAAGCACAGATGCCCAGTGCTGTTGTGCCTGTGGGTAGGGTGCACGGGGCCAGTGAAGACCAGCAAGAGCTTTCAGGGCTGGCCCCTTCCTTGTGGGAGAAGGAGCCGGACGTTTGCCTTTTCGGAAAGAGGCTCTGCCGAGAACGAGCGCCGTGAGATATGCCGTCTGTGGTTAAGCACAGATGCCCATTGCTGTTGTGCCTGTGGGTAGGGTGCACGGGGCCAGTGAAGACCAGCAAGAGCTTTCAGGGCTGGCCCCTTCCTTGTGGGAGAAGGAGCCGGACGTTTGCCTTTTCGGAAAGAGGCTCTGCCGAGAACGAGCGCCGTGAGATGCTGAGTCTCTGGGAAAGCACAGATGCCCAGTGCTGTTGTGCCTGTGGGTAGGGTGCACGGGGCCAGTGAAGACCAGCAAGAGCTTTCAGGGCTGGCCCCTTCCTTGTGGGAGAAGGAGCCGGACGTTTGCCTTTTCGGAAAGAGGCTCTGCCAAGAACGAGCGCCGTGAGATATGCCGTCTGTGGTTAAGCACAGATGCCCAGTGCTGTTGTGCCTGTGGGTAGGGTGCACGGGGACAGTGAAGACCAGCAAGAGCTTTCAGGGCTGGCCCCTTCCTTGTGGGAGAAGGAGCCGGACGTTTGCCTTTTCGGAAAGAGGCTCTGCCGAGAACGAGCGCCGTGAGATATGCCGTCTGTGGTTAAGCACAGATGCCCAGTGCTGTTGTGCCTGTGGGTAGGGTGCACGGGGCCAGTGAAGACCAGCAAGAGCTTTCAGGGCTGGCCCCTTCCTTGTGGGAGAAGGAGCCGGACGTTTGCCTTTTCGGAAAGAGGCTCTGCCGAGAACGAGCGCCGTGAGATATGCCGTCTGTGGTTAAGCACAGATGCCCAGTGCTGTTGTGCCTGTGGGTAGGGTGCACGGGGCCAGTGAAGACCAGCAAGAGCTTTCAGGGCTGGCCCCTTCCTTGTGGGAGAAGGAGCCGGACGTTTGCCTTTTCGGAAAGAGGCTCTGCCGAGAACGAGCGCCGTGAGATGCTGAGTCTCTGGGAAAGCACAGATGCCCAGTGCTGTTGTGCCTGTGGGTAGGGTGCACGGGGCCAGTGAAGACCAGCAAGAGCTTTCAGGGCTGGCCCCTTCCTTGTGGGAGAAGGAGCCGGACGTTTGCCTTTTCGGAAAGAGGCTCTGCCGAGAACGAGCGCCGTGAGATATGCCGTCTGTGGTTAAGCACAGATGCCCAGTGCTGTTGTGCCTGTGGGTAGGGTGCACGGGGCCAGTGAAGACCAGCAAGAGCTTTCAGGGCTGGCCCCTTCCTTGTGGGAGAAGGAGCCGGACGTTTGCCTTTTCGGAAAGAGGCTCTGCCGAGAACGAGCGCCGTGAGATGCTGAGTCTCTGGGAAAGCACAGATGCCCAGTGCTGTTGTGCCTGTGGGTAGGGTGCACGGGGACAGTGAAGACCAGCAAGAGCTTTCAGGGCTGGCCCCTTCCTTGTGGGACAAGGAGCCGGACGTTTGCCTTTTCGGAAAGAGGCTCTGCCGAGAACGAGCGCCGTGAGATATGCCGTCTGTGGTTAAGCACAGATGCCCAGTGCTGTTGTGCCTGTGGATAGGGTGCACGGGGACAGTGAAGACCAGCAAGAGCTTTCAGGGCTGGCCCCTTCCTTGTGGGAGAAGGAGCCGGACGTTTGCCTTTTCGGAAAGAGGCTCTGCCGAGAACGAGCGCCGTGAGATATGCCGTCTGTGGTTAAGCACAGATGCCCAGTGCTGTTGTGCCTGTGGGTAGGGTGCACGGGGCCAGTGAAGACCAGCAAGAGCTTTCAGGGCTGGCCCCTTCCTTGTGGGAGAAGGAGCCGGACGTTTGCCTTTTCGGAAAGAGGCTCTGCCGAGAACGAGCGCCGTGAGATATGCCGTCTGTGGTTAAGCACAGATGCCCAGTGCTGTTGTGCCTGTGGGTAGGGTGCACGGGGCCAGTGAAGACCAGCAAGAGCTTTCAGGGCTGGCCCCTTCCTTGTGGGAGAAGGAGCCGGACGTTTGCCTTTTCGGAAAGAGGCTCTGCCGAGAACGAGCGCCGTGAGATATGCCGTCTGTGGTTAAGCACAGATGCCCAGTGCTGTTGTGCCTGTGGGTAGGGTGCACGGGGCCAGTGAAGACCAGCAAGAGCTTTCAGGGCTGGCCCCTTCCTTGTGGGAGAAGGAGCCGGACGTTTGCCTTTTCGGAAAGAGGCTCTGCCGAGAACGAGCGCCGTGAGATATGCCGTCTGTGGTTAAGCACAGATGCCCAGTGCTGTTGTGCCTGTGGGTAGGGTGCACGGCGCCGGTGAAGACCAGCAAGAGCTTTCAGGGCTGGCCCCTTCCTTGTGGGAGAAGGAGCCGGACGTTTGCCTTTTCGGAAAGAGGCTCTGCCGAGAACGAGCGCCGTGAGATGCTGAGTCTCTGGGAAAGCACAGATGCCCAGTGCTGTTGTGCCTGTGGGTAGGGTGCACGGGGACAGTGAAGACCAGCAAGAGCTTTCAGGGCTGGCCCCTTCCTTGTGGGAGAAGGAGCCGGACGTTTGCCTTTTCGGAAAGAGGCTCTGCCGAGAACGAGCGCCGTGAGATATGCCGTCTGTGGTTAAGCACAGATGCCCAGTGCTGTTGTGCCTGTGGGTAGGGTGCACGGGGACAGTGAAGACCAGCAAGAGCTTTCAGGGCTGGCCCCTTCCTTGTGGGAGAAGGAGCCGGACGTTTGCCTTTTCGGAAAGAGGCTCTGCCGAGAACGAGCGCCGTGAGATATGCCGTCTGTGGTTAAGCACAGATGCCCAGTGCTGTTGTGCCTGTGGGTAGGGTGCACGGGGACAGTGAAGACCAGCAAGAGCTTTCAGGGCTGGCCCCTTCCTTGTGGGAGAAGGAGCCAGACGTTTGCCTTTTCGGAAAGAGGCTCTGCCGAGAACGAGCGCCGTGAGATGCTGAGTCTCTGGGAAAGCACAGATGCCCAGTGCTGTTGTGCCTGTGGGTAGGGTGCACGGGGACAGTGAAGACCAGCAAGAGCTTTCAGGGCTGGCCCCTTCCTTGTGGGAGAAGGAGCCGGACGTTTGCCTTTTCGGAAAGAGGCTCTGCCGAGAACGAGCGCCGTGAGATATGCCGTCTGTGGTTAAGCACAGATGCCCAGTGCTGTTGTGCCTGTGGATAGGGTGCACAGGGACAGTGAAGACCAGCAAGAGCTTTCAGGGCTGGCCCCTTCCTTGTGGGAGAAGGAGCCGGACGTTTGCCTTTTCGGAAAGAGGCTCTGCCGAGAACGAGCGCCGTGAGATATGCCGTCTGTGGTTAAGCACAGATGCCCAGTGCTGTTGTGCCTGTGGGTAGGGTGCACGGGGACAGTGAAGACCAGCAAGAGCTTTCAGGGCTGGCCCCTTCCTTGTGGGAGAAGGAGCCGGACGTTTGCCTTTTCGGAAAGAGGCTCTGCCGAGAACGAGCGCCGTGAGATATGCCGTCTGTGGTTAAGCACAGATGCCCAGTGCTGTTGTGCCTGTGGGTAGGGTGCACGGGGCCAGTGAAGACCAGCAAGAGCTTTCAGGGCTGGCCCCTTCCTTGTGGGAGAAGGAGCCGGACGTTTGCCTTTTCGGAAAGAGGCTCTGCCGAGAACGAGCGCCGTGAGATATGCCGTCTGTGGTTAAGCACAGATGCCCAGTGCTGTTGTGCCTGTGGGTAGGGTGCACGGGGACAGTGAAGACCAGCAAGAGCTTTCAGGGCTGGCCCCTTCCTTGTGGGAGAAGGAGCCGGACGTTTGCCTTTTCGGAAAGAGGCTCTGCCGAGAACGAGCGCCGTGAGATGCTGAGTCTCTGGGAAAGCACAGATGCCCAGTGCTGTTGTGCCTGTGGGTAGGGTGCACGGGGCCAGTGAAGACCAGCAAGAGCTTTCAGGGCTGGCCCCTTCCTTGTGGGAGAAGGAGCCGGACGTTTGCCTTTTCGGAAAGAGGCTCTGCCGAGAACGAGCGCCGTGAGATATGCCGTCTGTGGTTAAGCACAGATGCCCAGTGCTGTTGTGCCTGTGGGTAGGGTGCACGGGGACAGTGAAGACCAGCAAGAGCTTTCAGGGCTGGCCCCTTCCTTGTGGGAGAAGGAGCCGGACGTTTGCCTTTTCGGAAAGAGGCTCTGCCGAGAACGAGCGCCGTGAGATGTGCCGTCTGTGGTTAAGCACAGATGCCCATTGCTGTTGTGCCTGTGGGTAGGGTGCACGGGGCCAGTGAAGACCAGCAAGAGCTTTCAGGGCTGGCCCCTTCCTTGTGGGAGAAGGAGCCGGACGTTTGCCTTTTCGGAAAGAGGCTCTGCCGAGAACGAGCGCCGTGAGATGCTGAGTCTCTGGGAAAGCACAGATGCCCAGTGCTGTTGTGCCTGTGGGTAGGGTGCACGGGGCCAGTGAAGACCAGCAAGAGCTTTCAGGGCTGGCCCCTTCCTTGTGGGAGAAGGAGCCGGACGTTTGCCTTTTCGGAAAGAGGCTCTGCCGAGAACGAGCGCCGTGAGATATGCCGTCTGTGGTTAAGCACAGATGCCCAGTGCTGTTGTGCCTGTGGGTAGGGTGCACGGGGCCAGTGAAGACCAGCAAGAGCTTTCAGGGCTGGCCCCTTCCTTGTGGGAGAAGGAGCCGGACGTTTGCCTTTTCGGAAAGAGGCTCTGCCGAGAACGAGCGCCGTGAGATGCTGAGTCTCTGGGAAAGCACAGATGCCCAGTGCTGTTGTGCCTGTGGGTAGGGTGCACGGGGCCAGTGAAGACCAGCAAGAGCTTTCAGGGCTGGCCCCTTCCTTGTGGGAGAAGGAGCCGGACGTTTGCCTTTTCGGAAAGAGGCTCTGCCGAGAACGAGCGCCGTGAGATATGCCGTCTGTGGTTAAGCACAGATGCCCAGTGCTGTTGTGCCTGTGGGTAGGGTGCACGGGGCCAGTGAAGACCAGCAAGAGCTTTCAGGGCTGGCCCCTTCCTTGTGGGAGAAGGAGCCGGACGTTTGCCTTTTCGGAAGGAGGCTCTGCCGAGAACGAGCGCCGTGAGATATGCCGTCTGTGGTTAAGCACAGATGCCCAGTGCTGTTGTGCCTGTGGGTAGGGTGCACGGGGCCAGTGAAGACCAGCAAGAGCTTTCAGGGCTGGCCCCTTCCTTGTGGGAGAAGGAGCCGGACGTTTGCCTTTTTGGAAAGAGGCTCTGCCGAGAGCCAACGCCGTGAGATATGCCGTCTGTGGTTAAGCACAGATGCCCAGTGCTGTTGTGCCTGTGGGTAGGGTGCACGGGGACAGTGAAGACCAGCAAGAGCTTTCAGGGCTGGCCCCTTCCTTGTGGGAGAAGGAGCCGGACGTTTGCCTTTTCGGAAAGAGGCTCTGCCGAGAGCGAACGCAGTGAGATGCTGAGTCTCTGGGAAAGCACAGATGCCCATTGTTGTTGATCCTGTGTATAGGGTGCACGGGGACAGTGAAGACCAGCAAGAGCTTTCAGGGCTGGCCCCTTCCTTGTGGGAGAAGGAGCCGGACGTTTGCCTTTTCGGAAGGAGGCTCTGCCGAGAACGAGCGCCGTGAGATATGCCGTCTGTGGTTAAGCACAGATGCCCAGTGCTGTTGTGCCTGTGGGTAGGGTGCACGGGGCCAGTGAAGACCAGCAAGAGCTTTCAGGGCTGGCCCCTTCCTTGTGGGAGAAGGAGCCGGACGTTTGCCTTTTCGGAAGGAGGCTCTGCCGAGAACGAGCGCCGTGAGATATGCCGTCTGTGGTTAAGCACAGATGCCCAGTGCTGTTGTGCCTGTGGGTAGGGTGCACGGGGACAGTGAAGACCAGCAAGAGCTTTCAGGGCTGGCCCCTTCCTTGTGGGAGAAGGAGCCGGACGTTTGCCTTTTCGGAAAGAGGCTCTGCCGAGAACGAGCGCCGTGAGATGCTGAGTCTCTGGGAAAGCACAGATGCCCAGTGCTGTTGTGCCTGTGGGTAGGGTGCACGGGGACAGTGAAGACCAGCAAGAGCTTTCAGGGCTGGCCCCTTCCTTGTGGGAGAAGGAGCCGGACGTTTGCCTTTTCGGAAAGAGGCTCTGCTGAGAACGAGCGCCGTGAGATATGCCGTCTGTGGTTAAGCACAGATGCCCAGTGCTGTTGTGCCTGTGGGTAGGGTGCACGGGGCCAGTGAAGACCAGCAAGAGCTTTCAGGGCTGGCCCCTTCCTTGTGGGAGAAGGAGCCGGACGTTTGCCTTTTCGGAAGGAGGCTCTGCCGAGAACGAGCGCCGTGAGATGCTGAGTCTCTGGGAAAGCACAGATGCCCAGTGCTGTTGTGCCTGTGGGTAGGGTGCACGGGGATAGTGAAGACCAGCAAGAGCTTTCAGGGCTGGCCCCTTCCTTGTGGGAGAAGGAGCCGGACGTTTGCCTTTTCGGAAAGAGGCTCTGCCGAGAACGAGCGCCGTGAGATATGCCGTCTGTGGTTAAGCACAGATGCCCAGTGCTGTTGTGCCTGTGGGTAGGGTGCACGGGGACAGTGAAGACCAGCAAGAGCTTTCAGGGCTGGCCCCTTCCTTGTGGGACAAGGAGCCGGACGTTTGCCTTTTCGGAAAGAGGCTCTGCCGAGAACGAGCGCCGTGAGATATGCCGTCTGTGGTTAAGCACAGATGCCCAGTGCTGTTGTGCCTGTGGGTAGGGTGCACAGGGACAGTGAAGACCAGCAAGAGCTTTCAGGGCTGGCCCCTTCCTTGTGGGAGAAGGAGCCGGACGTTTGCCTTTTCGGAAAGAGGCTCTGCCGAGAACGAGCGCCGTGAGATATGCCGTCTGTGGTTAAGCACAGATGCCCAGTGCTGTTGTGCCTGTGGGTAGGGTGCACGGCGCCGGTGAAGACCAGCAAGAGCTTTCAGGGCTGGCCCCTTCCTTGTGGGAGAAGGAGCCGGACGTTTGCCTTTTCGGAAAGAGGCTCTGCCGAGAACGAGCGCCGTGAGATATGCCGTCTGTGGTTAAGCACAGATGCCCAGTGCTGTTGTGCCTGTGGGTAGGGTGCACGGGGCCAGTGAAGACCAGCAAGAGCTTTCAGGGCTGGCCCCTTCCTTGTGGGAGAAGGAGCCGGACGTTTGCCTTTTCGGAAAGAGGCTCTGCCGAGAACGAGCGCCGTGAGATGCTGAGTCTCTGGGAAAGCACAGATGCCCAGTGCTGTTGTGCCTGTGGGTAGGGTGCACGGGGCCAGTGAAGACCAGCAAGAGCTTTCAGGGCTGGCCCCTTCCTTGTGGGAGAAGGAGCCGGACGTTTGCCTTTTCGGAAAGAGGCTCTGCCGAGAACGAGCGCCGTGAGATATGCCGTCTGTGGTTAAGCACAGATGCCCAGTGCTGTTGTGCCTGTGGGTAGGGTGCATGGGGACAGTGAAGACCAGCAAGAGCTTTCAGGGCTGGCCCCTTCCTTGTGGGAGAAGGAGCCGGACGTTTGCCTTTTCGGAAAGAGGCTCTGCCGAGAACGAGCGCCGTGAGATATGCCGTCTGTGGTTAAGCACAGATGCCCAGTGCTGTTGTGCCTGTGGGTAGGGTGCACGGGGCCAGTGAAGACCAGCAAGAGCTTTCAGGGCTGGCCCCTTCCTTGTGGGAGAAGGAGCCGGACGTTTGCCTTTTCGGAAAGAGGCTCTGCCGAGAGTGAACGCAGTGAGATGCTGAGTCTCTGGGAAAGCACAGATGCCCAGTGCTGTTGTGCCTGTGGGTAGGGTGCACGGGGCCAGTGAAGACCAGCAAGAGCTTTCAGGGCTGGCCCCTTCCTTGTGGGAGAAGGAGCCGGACGTTTGCCTTTTCGGAAAGAGGCTCTGCCGAGAACGAGCGCCGTGAGATGCTGAGTCTCTGGGAAAGCACAGATGCCCAGTGCTGTTGTGCCTGTGGGTAGGGTGCACGGGGCCAGTGAAGACCAGCAAGAGCTTTCAGGGCTGGCCCCTTCCTTGTGGGAGAAGGAGCCGGACGTTTGCCTTTTCGGAAAGAGGCTCTGCCGAGAACGAGCGCCGTGAGATATGCCGTCTGTGGTTAAGCACAGATGCCCAGTGCTGTTGTGCCTGTGGGTAGGGTGCACGGGGCCAGTGAAGACCAGCAAGAGCTTTCAGGGCTGGCCCCTTCCTTGTGGGAGAAGGAGCCGGACGTTTGCCTTTTCGGAAAGAGGCTCTGCCGAGAACGAGCGCCGTGAGATATGCCGTCTGTGGTTAAGCACAGATGCCCAGTGCTGTTGTGCCTGTGGGTAGGGTGCACGGGGCCAGTGAAGACCAGCAAGAGCTTTCAGGGCTGGCCCCTTCCTTGTGGGAGAAGGAGCCGGACGTTTGCCTTTTCGGAAAGAGGCTCTGCCGAGAACGAGCGCCGTGAGATATGCCGTCTGTGGTTAAGCACAGATGCCCAGTGCTGTTGTGCCTGTGCGTAGGGTGCACGGGGACAGTGAAGACCAGCAAGAGCTTTCAGGGCTGGCCCCTTCCTTGTGGGAGAAGGAGCCGGACGTTTGCCTTTTCGGAAAGAGGCTCTGCCGACAACAAGCGCCGTGAGATGCTGAGCGTCCTAAAAAGGCACAGATGCCCAGTGCTGTTGTGCCTGTGGGTAGGGTGCACGGGGCCAGTGAAGACCAGCAAGAGCTTTCAGGGCTGGCCCCTTCCTTGTGGGAGAAGGAGCCGGACGTTTGCCTTTTCGGAAAGAGGCTCTGCCGAGAACGAGCGCCGTGAGATATGCCGTCTGTGGTTAAGCACAGATGCCCAGTGCTGTTGTGCCTATGCATAGGGTGCACGGGGCCAGTGAAGACCAGCAAGAGCTTTCAGGGCTGGCCCCTTCCTTGTGGGAGAAGGAGCCGGACGTTTGCCTTTTCGGAAAGCGGCTCTGCCGAGAACGAGCGCCGTGAGATGCTGAGTCTCTGGGAAAGCACAGATGCCCAGTGCTGTTGTGCCTGCGGGTAGGGTGCACGGGGACAGTGAAGACCAGCAAGAGCTTTCAGGGCTGGCCCCTTCCTTGTGGGACAAGGAGCCGGACGTTTGCCTTTTCGGAAGGAGGCTCTGCCGAGAACGAGCGCCGTGAGATATGCCGTCTGTGGTTAAGCACAGATGCCCAGTGCTGTTGTGCCTGTGGGTAGGGTGCACGGGGATAGTGAAGACCAGCAAGAGCTTTCAGGGCTGGCCCCTTCCTTGTGGGAGAAGGAGCCGGACGTTTGCCTTTTCGGAAAGAGGCTCTGCCGAGAACGAGCGCCGTGAGATATGCCGTCTGTGGTTAAGCACAGATGCCCAGTGCTGTTGTGCCTGTGGGTAGGGTGCACGGGGACAGTGAAGACCAGCAAGAGCTTTCAGGGCTGGCCCCTTCCTTGTGGGAGAAGGAGCCGGACGTTTGCCTTTTCGGAAAGAGGCTCTGCCGACAACGAGCGCCGTGAGATGCTGAGCGTCCTAAAAAGGCACAGATGCCCAGTGCTGTTGTGCCTGTGGGTAGGGTGCACGGGGCCAGTGAAGACCAGCAAGAGCTTTCAGGGCTGGCCCCTTCCTTGTGGGAGAAGGAGCCGGACGTTTGCCTTTTCGGAAAGAGGCTCTGCCGAGAACGAGCGCCGTGAGATATGCCGTCTGTGGTTAAGCACAGATGCCCAGTGCTGTTGTGCCTGTGGGTAGGGTGCACGGGGCCAGTGAAGACCAGCAAGAGCTTTCAGGGCTGGCCCCTTCCTTGTGGGAGAAGGAGCCGGACGTTTGCCTTTTCGGAAAGAGGCTCTGCCGAGAACGAGCGCCGTGAGATGCTGAGTCTCTGGGAAAGCACAGATGCCCAGTGCTGTTGTGCCTGTGGGTAGGGTGCACGGGGACAGTGAAGACCAGCAAGAGCTTTCAGGGCTGGCCCCTTCCTTGTGGGAGAAGGAGCCGGACGTTTGCCTTTTCGGAAAGAGGCTCTGCTGAGAACGAGCGCCGTGAGATATGCCATCTGTGGTTAAGCACAGATGCCCAGTGCTGTTGTGCCTGTGGGTAGGGTGCACGGGGCCAGTGAAGACCAGCAAGAGCTTTCAGGGCTGGCCCCTTCCTTGTGGGAGAAGGAGCCGGACGTTTGCCTTTTCGGAAAGAGGCTCTGCCGAGAACGAGCGCCGTGAGATGCTGAGTCTCTGGGAAAGCACAGATGCCCAGTGCTGTTGTGCCTGTGGGTAGGGTGCACGGGGCCAGTGAAGACCAGCAAGAGCTTTCAGGGCTGGCCCCTTCCTTGTGGGAGAAGGAGCCGGACGTTTGCCTTTTCGGAAAGAGGCTCTGCCGAGAACGAGCGCCGTGAGATATGCCGTCTGTGGTTAAGCACAGATGCCCAGTGCTGTTGTGCCTGTGGATAGGGTGCACGGGGACAGTGAAGACCAGCAAGAGCTTTCAGGGCTGGCCCCTTCCTTGTGGGAGAAGGAGCCGGACGTTTGCCTTTTCGGAAAGAGGCTCTGCCGAGAACGAGCGCCGTGAGATATGCCGTCTGTGGTTAAGCACAGATGCCCAGTGCTGTTGTGCCTGTGGGTAGGGTGCACGGGGACAGTGAAGACCAGCAAGAGCTTTCAGGGCTGGCCCCTTCCTTGTGGGAGAAGGAGCCGGACGTTTGCCTTTTCGGAAAGAGGCTCTGCCGAGAACGAGCGCCGTGAGATATGCCGTCTGTGGTTAAGCACAGATGCCCAGTGCTGTTGTGCCTGTGGGTAGGGTGCACGGGGACAGTGAAGACCAGCAAGAGCTTTCAGGGCTGGCCCCTTCCTTGTGGGAGAAGGAGCCGGACGTTTGCCTTTTCGGAAAGAGGCTCTGCCGAGAACGAGCGCCGTGAGATATGCCGTCTGTGGTTAAGCACAGATGCCCAGTGCTGTTGTGCCTGTGGGTAGGGTGCACGGGGCCAGTGAAGACCAGCAAGAGCTTTCAGGGCTGGCCCCTTCCTTGTGGGAGAAGGAGCCGGACGTTTGCCTTTTCGGAAAGAGGCTCTGCCGAGAACGAGCGCCGTGAGATGCTGAGTCTCTGGGAAAGCACAGATGCCCAGTGCTGTTGTGCCTGTGGGTAGGGTGCACGGGGCCAGTGAAGACCAGCAAGAGCTTTCAGGGCTGGCCCCTTCCTTGTGGGAGAAGGAGCCGGACGTTTGCCTTTTCGGAAAGAGGCTCTGCCGAGAACGAGCGCCGTGAGATATGCCGTCTGTGGTTAAGCACAGATGCCCAGTGCTGTTGTGCCTGTGGGTAGGGTGCACGGGGCCAGTGAAGACCAGCAAGAGCTTTCAGGGCTGGCCCCTTCCTTGTGGGAGAAGGAGCCGGACGTTTGCCTTTTCGGAAAGAGGCTCTGCCGAGAACGAGCGCCGTGAGATGCTGAGTCTCTGGGAAAGCACAGATGCCCAGTGCTGTTGTGCCTGTGGGTAGGGTGCATGGGGACAGTGAAGACCAGCAAGAGCTTTCAGGGCTGGCCCCTTCCTTGTGGGAGAAGGAGCCGGACGTTTGCCTTTTCGGAAAGAGGCTCTGCCGAGAACGAGCGCCGTGAGATATGCCGTCTGTGGTTAAGCACAGATGCCCAGTGCTGTTGTGCCTGTGGGTAGGGTGCACGGGGCCAGTGAAGACCAGCAAGAGCTTTCAGGGCTGGCCCCTTCCTTGTGGGAGAAGGAGCCGGACGTTTGCCTTTTCGGAAAGAGGCTCTGCCGAGAACGAGCGCCGTGAGATATGCCGTCTGTGGTTAAGCACAGATGCCCAGTGCTGTTGTGCCTGTGGGTAGGGTGCACGGGGCCAGTGAAGACCAGCAAGAGCTTTCAGGGCTGGCCCCTTCCTTGTGGGAGAAGGAGCCGGACGTTTGCCTTTTCGGAAAGAGGCTCTGCCGAGAACGAGCGCCGTGAGATATGCCGTCTGTGGTTAAGCACAGATGCCCAGTGCTGTTGTGCCTGTGCGTAGGGTGCACGGGGCCAGTGAAGACCAGCAAGAGCTTTCAGGGCTGGCCCCTTCCTTGTGGGAGAAGGAGCCGGACGTTTGCCTTTTCGGAAAGAGGCTCTGCCGACAACAAGCTCCGTGAGATGCTGAGCGTCCTAAAAAGGCACAGATGCCCAGTGCTGTTGTGCCTGTGGATAGGGTGCACGGGGACAGTGAAGACCAGCAAGAGCTTTCAGGGCTGGCCCCTTCCTTGTGGGAGAAGGAGCCGGACGTTTGCCTTTTCGGAAAGAGGCTCTGCCGAGAACGAGCGCCGTGAGATATGCCGTCTGTGGTTAAGCACAGATGCCCATTGCTGTTGTGCCTATGCATAGGGTGCACGGGGCCAGTGAAGACCAGCAAGAGCTTTCAGGGCTGGCCCCTTCCTTGTGGGAGAAGGAGCCGGACGTTTGCCTTTTCGGAAAGAGGCTCTGCCGAGAACGAGCGCCGTGAGATATGCCGTCTGTGGTTAAGCACAGATGCCCAGTGCTGTTGTGCCTGTGGGTAGGGTGCACGGGGCCAGTGAAGACCAGCAAGAGCTTTCAGGGCTGGCCCCTTCCTTGTAGGAGAAGGAGCCGGACGTTTGCCTTTTCGGAAAGAGGCTCTGCCGAGAACGAGCGCCGTGAGATGCTGAGTCTCTGGGAAAGCACAGATGCCCATTGCTGTTGTGCCTGTGGGTAGGGTGCATGGGGCCAGTGAAGACCAGCAAGAGCTTTCAGGGCTGGCCCCTTCCTTGTGGGAGAAGGAGCCGGACGTTTGCCTTTTCGGAAAGAGGCTCTGCCGAGAACGAGCGCCGTGAGATATGCCGTCTGTGGTTAAGCACAGATGCCCAGTGCTGTTGTGCCTGTGGGTAGGGTGCACGGGGACAGTGAAGACCAGCAAGAGCTTTCAGGGCTGGCCCCTTCCTTGTGGGAGAAGGAGCCGGACGTTTGCCTTTTCGGAAAGAGGCTCTGCCGAGAACGAGCGCCGTGAGATATGCCGTCTGTGGTTAAGCACAGATGCCCAGTGCTGTTGTGCCTGTGGGTAGGGTGCACGGGGCCAGTGAAGACCAGCAAGAGCTTTCAGGGCT
This sequence comes from Haliaeetus albicilla, assembly GCF_947461875.1. Taxonomy (NCBI): domain Eukaryota; kingdom Metazoa; phylum Chordata; class Aves; order Accipitriformes; family Accipitridae; genus Haliaeetus; species Haliaeetus albicilla. Next base: position 46,843 of record NW_027212553.1, read on the forward strand.
GGCCCCTTCCTTGTGGGAGAAGGAGCCGGACGTTTGCCTTTTCGGAAAGAGGCTCTGCCGAGAGCGAACGCAGTGAGATGCTGAGTCTCTGGGAAAGCACAGATGCCCAGTGCTGTTGTGCCTGTGGGTAGGGTGCACGGGGATAGTGAAGACCAGCAAGAGCTTTCAGGGCTGGCCCCTTCCTTGTGGGACAAGGAGCCGGACGTTTGCCTTTTCGGAAAGAGGCTCTGCCGAGAACGAGCGCCGTGAGATATGCCGTCTGTGGTTAAGCACAGATGCCCAGTGCTGTTGTGCCTGTGGATAGGGTGCACGGGGCCAGTGAAGACCAGCAAGAGCTTTCAGGGCTGGCCCCTTCCTTGTGGGAGAAGGAGCCGGACGTTTTCCTTTTCGGAAAGAGGCTCTGCCGAGAACGAGCGCCGTGAGATGCTGAGTCTCTGGTTAAGCACAGATGCCCAGTGCTGTTGTGCCTGTGGGTAGGGTGCACGGGGCCAGTGAAGACCAGCAAGAGCTTTCAGGGCTGGCCCCTTCCTTGTGGGAGAAGGAGCCGGACGTTTGCCTTTTCGGAAAGAGGCTCTGCCGAGAACGAGCGCCGTGAGATGCTGAGTCTCTGGGAAAGCACAGATGCCCAGTGCTGTTGTGCCTGTGGGTAGGGTGCACGGGGACAGTGAAGACCAGCAAGAGCTTTCAGGGCTGGCCCCTTCCTTGTGGGAGAAGGAGCCGGACGTTTGCCTTTTCGGAAAGAGGCTCTGCCGAGAACGAGCGCCGTGAGATATGCCGTCTGTGGTTAAGCACAGATGCCCATTGCTGTTGTGCCTGTGGGTAGGGTGCACGGGGCCAGTGAAGACCAGCAAGAGCTTTCAGGGCTGGCCCCTTCCTTGTGGGAGAAGGAGCCGGACGTTTGCCTTTTCGGAAAGAGGCTCTGCCGAGAACGAGCGCCGTGAGATATGCCGTCTGTGGTTAAGCACAGATGCCCAGTGCTGTTGTGCCTGTGGGTAGGGTGCACGGGGACAGTGAAGACCAGCAAGAGCTTTCAGGGCTGGCCCCTTCCTTGTGGGAGAAGGAGCCGGACGTTTGCCTTTTCGGAAAGAGGCTCTGCCGAGAACGAGCGCCGTGAGATGCTGAGCCTCTGAAAAAGGCACAGATGCCCAGTGCTGTTGTGCCTGTGGGTAGGGTGCACGGGGCCAGTGAAGACCAGCAAGAGCTTTCAGGGCTGGCCCCTTCCTTGTGGGAGAAGGAGCCGGACGTTTGCCTTTTCGGAAAGAGGCTCTGCCGAGAACGAGCGCCGTGAGATATGCCGTCTGTGGTTAAGCACAGATGCCCAGTGCTGTTGTGCCTGTGGGTAGGGTGCACGGGGACAGTGAAGACCAGCAAGAGCTTTCAGGGCTGGCCCCTTCCTTGTGGGAGAAGGAGCCGGACGTTTGCCTTTTCGGAAAGAGGCTCTGCCGAGAACGAGCGCCGTGAGATATGCCGTCTGTGGTTAAGCACAGATGCCCAGTGCTGTTGTGCCTGTGGGTAGGGTGCACGGGGACAGTGAAGACCAGCAAGAGCTTTCAGGGCTGGCCCCTTCCTTGTGGGAGAAGGAGCCGGACGTTTGCCTTTTCGGAAAGAGGCTCTGCCGAGAACGAGCGCCGTGAGATATGCCGTCTGTGGTTAAGCACAGATGCCCAGTGCTGTTGTGCCTGTGGGTAGGGTGCACAGGGACAGTGAAGACCAGCAAGAGCTTTCAGGGCTGGCCCCTTCCTTGTGGGAGAAGGAGCCAGACGTTTGCCTTTTCGGAAAGAGGCTCTGCCGAGAACGAGCGCCGTGAGATATGCCGTCTGTGGTTAAGCACAGATGCCCAGTGCTGTTGTGCCTGTGGATAGGGTGCACGGGGCCAGTGAAGACCAGCAAGAGCTTTCAGGGCTGGCCCCTTCCTTGTGGGAGAAGGAGCCGGACGTTTGCCTTTTCGGAAAGAGGCTCTGCCGAGAACGAGCGCCGTGAGATGCTGAGTCTCTGGGAAAGCACAGATGCCCAGTGCTGTTGTGCCTGTGGGTAGGGTGCACGGGGCCAGTGAAGACCAGCAAGAGCTTTCAGGGCTGGCCCCTTCCTTGTGGGACAAGGAGCCGGACGTTTGCCTTTTCGGAAAGAGGCTCTTCCGAGAACGAGCGCCGTGAGATATGCCGTCTGTGGTTAAGCACAGATGCCCAGTGCTGTTGTGCCTGTGGGTAGGGTGCACGGGGACAGTGAAGACCAGCAAGAGCTTTCAGGGCTGGCCCCTTCCTTGTGGGAGAAGGAGCCGGACGTTTGCCTTTTCGGAAAGAGGCTCTGCCGAGAACGAGCGCCGTGAGATATGCCGTCTGTGGTTAAGCACAGATGCCCAGTGCTGTTGTGCCTGTGGGTAGGGTGCACGGGGACAGTGAAGACCAGCAAGAGCTTTCAGGGCTGGCCCCTTCCTTGTGGGAGAAGGAGCCGGACGTTTGCCTTTTCGGAAAGAGGCTCTGCCGAGAGTGAACGCAGTGAGATGCTGAGTCTCTGGGAAAGCACAGATGCCCATTGCTGTTGTGCCTGTGGGTAGGGTGCACGGGGCCAGTGAAGACCAGCAAGAGCTTTCAGGGCTGGCCCCTTCCTTGTGGGAGAAGGAGCCGGACGTTTGCCTTTTCAGAAAGAGGCTCTGCCGAGAACGAGCGCCGTGAGATATGCCGTCTGTGGTTAAGCACAGATGCCCAGTGCTGTTGTGCCTGTGGGTAGGGTGCACGGGGCCAGTGAAGACCAGCAAGAGCTTTCAGGGCTGGCCCCTTCCTTGTGGGAGAAGGAGCCGGACGTTTGCCTTTTCGGAAAGAGGCTCTGCCGAGAACGAGCGCCGTGAGATGCTGAGTCTCTGGGAAAGCACAGATGCCCAGTGCTGTTGTGCCTGTGGGTAGGGTGCACGGGGCCAGTGAAGACCAGCAAGAGCTTTCAGGGCTGGCCCCTTCCTTGTGGGAGAAGGAGCCGGACGTTTGCCTTTTCGGAAAGAGGCTCTGCCGAGAACGAGCGCCGTGAGATATGCCGTCTGTGGTTAAGCACAGATGCCCAGTGCTGTTGTGCCTGTGGGTAGGGTGCACGGGGCCAGTGAAGACCAGCAAGAGCTTTCAGGGCTGGCCCCTTCCTTGTGGGAGAAGGAGCCGGACGTTTGCCTTTTCGGAAAGAGGCTCTGCCGAGAACGAGCGCCGTGAGATATGCCGTCTGTGGTTAAGCACAGATGCCCAGTGCTGTTGTGCCTGTGGATAGGGTGCACGGGGCCAGTGAAGACCAGCAAGAGCTTTCAGGGCTGGCCCCTTCCTTGTGGGAGAAGGAGCCGGACGTTTGCCTTTTCGGAAAGAGGCTCTGCCGAGAACGAGCGCCGTGAGATGCTGAGTCTCTGGGAAAGCACAGATGCCCAGTGCTGTTGTGCCTGTGGGTAGGGTGCACGGGGCCAGTGAAGACCAGCAAGAGCTTTCAGGGCTGGCCCCTTCCTTGTGGGAGAAGGAGCCGGACGTTTGCCTTTTCGGAAAGAGGCTCTGCCGAGAACGAGCGCCGTGAGATATGCCGTCTGTGGTTAAGCACAGATGCCCAGTGCTGTTGTGCCTGTGGGTAGGGTGCACGGGGCCAGTGAAGACCAGCAAGAGCTTTCAGGGCTGGCCCCTTCCTTGTGGGAGAAGGAGCCGGACGTTTGCCTTTTCGGAAAGAGGCTCTGCCGAGAACGAGCGCCGTGAGATATGCCGTCTGTGGTTAAGCACAGATGCCCAGTGCTGTTGTGCCTATTCATAGGGTGCACGGGGACAGTGAAGACCAGCAAGAGCTTTCAGGGCTGGCCCCTTCCTTGTGGGAGAAGGAGCCGGACGTTTGCCTTTTCGGAAAGAGGCTCTGCCGAGAACGAGCGCCGTGAGATATGCCGTCTGTGGTTAAGCACAGATGCCCAGTGCTGTTGTGCCTGTGGGTAGGGTGCACGGGGACAGTGAAGACCAGCAAGAGCTTTCAGGGCTGGCCCCTTCCTTGTGGGAGAAGGAGACGGACGTTTGCCTTTTCGGAACGAGGCTCTGCCGAGAGCGAACGCAGTGAGATGCTGAGTCTCTGGGAAAGCACAGATGCCCAGTGCTGTTGTGCCTGTGGGTAGGGTGCACGGGGATAGTGAAGACCAGCAAGAGCTTTCAGGGCTGGCCCCTTCCTTGTGGGAGAAGGAGCCGGACGTTTGCCTTTTCGGAAAGAGGCTCTGCCGAGAACGAGCGCCGTGAGATGCTGAGTCTCTGGGAAAGCACAGATGCCCAGTGCTGTTGTGCCTGTGGGTAGGGTGCACGGGGATAGTGAAGACCAGCAAGAGCTTTCAGGGCTGGCCCCTTCCTTGTGGGACAAGGAGCCGGACGTTTGCCTTTTCGGAAAGAGGCTCTGCCGAGAACGAGCGCCGTGAGATATGCCGTCTGTGGTTAAGCACAGATGCCCATTGCTGTTGTGCCTGTGGGTAGGGTGCACGGGGCCAGTGAAGACCAGCAAGAGCTTTCAGGGCTGGCCCCTTCCTTGTGGGAGAAGGAGCCGGACGTTTGCCTTTTCGGAAAGAGGCTCTGCCGAGAACGAGCGCCGTGAGATATGCTGTCTGTGGTTAAGCACAGATGCCCAGTGCTGTTGTGCCTGTGGGTAGGGTGCACGGGGACAGTGAAGACCAGCAAGAGCTTTCAGGGCTGGCCCCTTCCTTGTGGGAGAAGGAGCCGGACGTTTGCCTTTTCGGAAAGAGGCTCTGCCGAGAACGAGCGCCGTGAGATGCTGAGTCTCTGGGAAAGCACAGATGCCCAGTGCTGTTGTGCCTGTGGATAGGGTGCACGGGGACAGTGAAGACCAGCAAGAGCTTTCAGGGCTGGCCCCTTCCTTGTGGGAGAAGGAGCCGGACGTTTGCCTTTTCGGAAAGAGGCTCTGCCGAGAACGAGCGCCGTGAGATATGCCGTCTGTGGTTAAGCACAGATGCCCAGTGCTGTTGTGCCTGTGGGTAGGGTGCACGGGGCCAGTGAAGACCAGCAAGAGCTTTCAGGGCTGGCCCCTTCCTTGTGGGAGAAGGAGCCGGACGTTTGCCTTTTCGGAAAGAGGCTCTGCCGAGAGTGAACGCAGTGAGATGCTGAGTCTCTGGGAAAGCACAGATGCCCAGTGCTGTCGTGCCTGCGGGTAGGGTGCACGGGGCCAGTGAAGACCAGCAAGAGCTTTCAGGGCTGGCCCCTTCCTTGTGGGAGAAGGAGCCGGACGTTTGCCTTTTCGGAAAGAGGCTCTGCCGAGAACGAGCGCCGTGAGATATGCCGTCTGTGGTTAAGCACAGATGCCCAGTGCTGTTGTGCCTGTGGGTAGGGTGCACGGGGCCAGTGAAGACCAGCAAGAGCTTTCAGGGCTGGCCCCTTCCTTGTAGGACAAGGAGCCGGACGTTTGCCTTTTCGGAAAGAGGCTCTGCCGAGAGCGAACGCAGTGAGATGCTGAGTCTCTGGGAAAGCACAGATGCCCAGTGCTGTTGTGCCTGTGGGTAGGGTGCACGGGGACAGTGAAGACCAGCAAGAGCTTTCAGGGCTGGCCCCTTCCTTGTGGGAGAAGGAGCCGGACGTTTGCCTTTTCGGAAAGAGGCTCTGCCGAGAACGAGCGCCGTGAGATATGCCGTCTGTGGTTAAGCACAGATGCCCAGTGCTGTTGTGCCTGTGGGTAGGGTGCACGGGGCCAGTGAAGACCAGCAAGAGCTTTCAGGGCTGGCCCCTTCCTTGTGGGAGAAGGAGCCGGACGTTTGCCTTTTCGGAAAGAGGCTCTGCCGAGAACGAGCGCCGTGAGATGCTGAGTCTCTGGGAAAGCACAGATGCCCAGTGCTGTTGTGCCTGTGGGTAGGGTGCACGGGGCCAGTGAAGACCAGCAAGAGCTTTCAGGGCTGGCCCCTTCCTTGTGGGAGAAGGAGCCGGACGTTTGCCTTTTCGGAAAGAGGCTCTTCCGAGAACGAGCGCCGTGAGATATGCCGTCTGTGGTTAAGCACAGATGCCCAGTGCTGTTGTGCCTGTGGGTAGGGTGCACGGGGCCAGTGAAGACCAGCAAGAGCTTTCAGGGCTGGCCCCTTCCTTGTGGGAGAAGGAGCCGGACGTTTGCCTTTTCGGAAAGAGGCTCTGCCGAGAGCGAACGCAGTGAGATGCTGAGTCTCTGGGAAAGCACAGATGCCCAGTGCTGTTGTGCCTGTGGGTAGGGTGCACGGGGCCAGTGAAGACCAGCAAGAGCTTTCAGGGCTGGCCCCTTCCTTGTGGGAGAAGGAGCCGGACGTTTGCCTTTTCGGAAAGAGGCTCTGCCGAGAACGAGCGCCGTGAGATATGCCGTCTGTGGTTAAGCACAGATGCCCAGTGCTGTTGTGCCTGTGGGTAGGGTGCACGGGGCCAGTGAAGACCAGCAAGAGCTTTCAGGGCTGGCCCCTTCCTTGTGGGAGAAGGAGACGGACGTTTGCCTTTTCGGAACGAGGCTCTGCCGAGAGCGAACGCAGTGAGATGCTGAGTCTCTGGGAAAGCACAGATGCCCAGTGCTGTTGTGCCTGTGGGTAGGGTGCACGGGGATAGTGAAGACCAGCAAGAGCTTTCAGGGCTGGCCCCTTCCTTGTGGGAGAAGGAGCCGGACGTTTGCCTTTTCGGAAAGAGGCTCTGCCGAGAACGAGCGCCGTGAGATGCTGAGTCTCTGGGAAAGCACAGATGCCCAGTGCTGTTGTGCCTGTGGGTAGGGTGCACGGGGATAGTGAAGACCAGCAAGAGCTTTCAGGGCTGGCCCCTTCCTTGTGGGACAAGGAGCCGGACGTTTGCCTTTTCGGAAAGAGGCTCTGCCGAGAACGAGCGCCGTGAGATATGCCGTCTGTGGTTAAGCACAGATGCCCAGTGCTGTTGTGCCTGTGGGTAGGGTGCACGGGGCCAGTGAAGACCAGCAAGAGCTTTCAGGGCTGGCCCCTTCCTTGTGGGAGAAGGAGCCGGACGTTTGCCTTTTCGGAAAGAGGCTCTGCCGAGAACGAGCGCCGTGAGATATGCCGTCTGTGGTTAAGCACAGATGCCCAGTGCTGTTGTGCCTGTGGGTAGGGTGCACGGGGACAGTGAAGACCAGCAAGAGCTTTCAGGGCTGGCCCCTTCCTTGTGGGAGAAGGAGCCGGACGTTTGCCTTTTCGGAAAGAGGCTCTGCCGAGAACGAGCGCCGTGAGATGCTGAGTCTCTGGGAAAGCACAGATGCCCAGTGCTGTTGTGCCTGTGGATAGGGTGCACGGGGACAGTGAAGACCAGCAAGAGCTTTCAGGGCTGGCCCCTTCCTTGTGGGAGAAGGAGCCGGACGTTTGCCTTTTCGGAAAGAGGCTCTGCCGAGAGTGAACGCAGTGAGATGCTGAGTCTCTGGGAAAGCACAGATGCCCAGTGCTGTTGTGCCTGCGGGTAGGGTGCACGGGGCCAGTGAAGACCAGCAAGAGCTTTCAGGGCTGGCCCCTTCCTTGTGGGAGAAGGAGCCGGACGTTTGCCTTTTCGGAAAGAGGCTCTGCCGAGAACGAGCGCCGTGAGATATGCCGTCTGTGGTTAAGCACAGATGCCCAGTGCTGTTGTGCCTGTGGGTAGGGTGCACGGGGCCAGTGAAGACCAGCAAGAGCTTTCAGGGCTGGCCCCTTCCTTGTGGGAGAAGGAGCCGGACGTTTGCCTTTTCGGAAAGAGGCACTGCCGAGAGCGAGCGCCGTGAGATGCTGAGTCTCTGGGAAAGCACAGATGCCCATTGCTGTTGTGCCTGTGGGTAGGGTGCACGGGGACAGTGAAGACCAGCAAGAGCTTTCAGGGCTGGCCCCTTCCTTGTGGGAGAAGGAGCCGGACGTTTGCCTTTTCGGAAAGAGGCTCTGCCGAGAACGAGCGCCGTGAGATATGCCGTCTGTGGTTAAGCACAGATGCCCAGTGCTGTTGTGCCTGTGGATAGGGTGCACGGGGACAGTGAAGACCAGCAAGAGCTTTCAGGGCTGGCCCCTTCCTTGTGGGAGAAGGAGCCGGACGTTTGCCTTTTCGGAAAGAGGCTCTGCCGAGAACGAGCGCCGTGAGATGCTGAGTCTCTGGGAAAGCACAGATGCCCAGTGCTGTTGTGCCTGTGGGTAGGGTGCACGGGGCCAGTGAAGACCAGCAAGAGCTTTCAGGGCTGGCCCCTTCCTTGTGGGAGAAGGAGCCGGACGTTTGCCTTTTCGGAAAGAGGCTCTTCCGAGAACGAGCGCCGTGAGATATGCCGTCTGTGGTTAAGCACAGATGCCCAGTGCTGTTGTGCCTGTGGGTAGGGTGCACGGGGCCAGTGAAGACCAGCAAGAGCTTTCAGGGCTGGCCCCTTCCTTGTGGGAGAAGGAGCCGGACGTTTGCCTTTTCGGAAAGAGGCTCTGCCGAGAGCGAACGCAGTGAGATGCTGAGTCTCTGGGAAAGCACAGATGCCCAGTGCTGTTGTGCCTGTGGGTAGGGTGCACGGGGATAGTGAAGACCAGCAAGAGCTTTCAGGGCTGGCCCCTTCCTTGTGGGAGAAGGAGCCGGACGTTTGCCTTTTCGGAAAGAGGCTCTGCCGAGAACGAGCGCCGTGAGATGCTGAGTCTCTGGGAAAGCACAGATGCCCAGTGCTGTTGTGCCTGTGGGTAGGGTGCACGGGGATAGTGAAGACCAGCAAGAGCTTTCAGGGCTGGCCCCTTCCTTGTGGGACAAGGAGCCGGACGTTTGCCTTTTCGGAAAGAGGCTCTGCCGAGAACGAGCGCCGTGAGATATGCCGTCTGTGGTTAAGCACAGATGCCCATTGCTGTTGTGCCTGTGGGTAGGGTGCACGGGGCCAGTGAAGACCAGCAAGAGCTTTCAGGGCTGGCCCCTTCCTTGTGGGAGAAGGAGCCGGACGTTTGCCTTTTCGGAAAGAGGCTCTGCCGAGAACGAGCGCCGTGAGATATGCCGTCTGTGGTTAAGCACAGATGCCCAGTGCTGTTGTGCCTGTGGGTAGGGTGCACGGGGCCAGTGAAGACCAGCAAGAGCTTTCAGGGCTGGCCCCTTCCTTGTGGGACAAGGAGCCGGACGTTTGCCTTTTCGGAAAGAGGCTCTGCCGAGAACGAGCGCCGTGAGATATGCCGTCTGTGGTTAAGCACAGATGCCCAGTGCTGTTGTGCCTGTGGGTAGGGTGCACGGGGCCAGTGAAGACCAGCAAGAGCTTTCAGGGCTGGCCCCTTCCTTGTGGGAGAAGGAGCCGGACGTTTGCCTTTTCGGAAAGAGGCTCTGCCGAGAACGAGCGCCGTGAGATGCTGAGTCTCTGGGAAAGCACAGATGCCCAGTGCTGTTGTGCCTGTGGGTAGGGTGCACGGGGCCAGTGAAGACCAGCAAGAGCTTTCAGGGCTGGCCCCTTCCTTGTGGGACAAGGAGCCGGACGTTTGCCTTTTCGGAAAGAGGCTCTGCCGAGAACGAGCGCCGTGAGATATGCCGTCTGTGGTTAAGCACAGATGCCCAGTGCTGTTGTGCCTGTGGGTAGGGTGCACGGGGCCAGTGAAGACCAGCAAGAGCTTTCAGGGCTGGCCCCTTCCTTGTGGGAGAAGGAGCCGGACGTTTGCCTTTTCGGAAAGAGGCTCTGCCGAGAACGAGCGCCGTGAGATATGCCGTCTGTGGTTAAGCACAGATGCCCAGTGCTGTTGTGCCTGTGCGTAGGGTGCACGGGGCCAGTGAAGACCAGCAAGAGCTTTCAGGGCTGGCCCCTTCCTTGTGGGAGAAGGAGCCGGACGTTTGCCTTTTCGGAAAGAGGCTCTGCCGAGAACGAGCGCCGTGAGATGCTGAGTCTCTGGGAAAGCACAGATGCCCAGTGCTGTTGTGCCTGTGGGTAGGGTGCACGGGGCCAGTGAAGACCAGCAAGAGCTTTCAGGGCTGGCCCCTTCCTTGTGGGAGAAGGAGCCGGACGTTTGCCTTTTCGGAAAGAGGCTCTGCCGAGAACGAGCGCCGTGAGATATGCCGTCTGTGGTTAAGCACAGATGCCCAGTGCTGTTGTGCCTGTGGGTAGGGTGCACGGGGCCAGTGAAGACCAGCAAGAGCTTTCAGGGCTGGCCCCTTCCTTGTGGGAGAAGGAGCCGGACGTTTGCCTTTTCGGAAAGAGGCTCTGCCGAGAACGAGCGCCGTGAGATATGCCGTCTGTGGTTAAGCACAGATGCCCAGTGCTGTTGTGCCTGTGGGTAGGGTGCACGGGGACAGTGAAGACCAGCAAGAGCTTTCAGGGCTGGCCCCTTCCTTGTGGGAGAAGGAGCCGGACGTTTGCCTTTTCGGAAAGAGGCTCTGCCGAGAACGAGCGCCGTGAGATGCTGAGTCTCTGGGAAAGCACAGATGCCCAGTGCTGTTGTGCCTGTGGGTAGGGTGCACGGGGATAGTGAAGACCAGCAAGAGCTTTCAGGGCTGGCCCCTTCCTTGTGGGAGAAGGAGCCGGACGTTTGCCTTTTCGGAAAGAGGCTCTGCCGAGAACGAGCGCCATGAGATATGCCGTCTGTGGTTAAGCACAGATGCCCAGTGCTGTTGTGCCTGTGGGTAGGGTGCACGGGGCCAGTGAAGACCAGCAAGAGCTTTCAGGGCTGGCCCCTTCCTTGTGGGAGAAGGAGCCGGACGTTTGCCTTTTCGGAAAGAGGCTCTGCCGAGAACGAGCGCCGTGAGATATGCCGTCTGTGGTTAAGCACAGATGCCCAGTGCTGTTGTGCCTGTGGGTAGGGTGCACGGGGCCAGTGAAGACCAGCAAGAGCTTTCAGGGCTGGCCCCTTCCTTGTGGGAGAAGGAGCCGGACGTTTGCCTTTTCGGAAAGAGGCTCTGCCGAGAACGAGCGCCGTGAGATATGCCGTCTGTGGTTAAGCACAGATGCCCATTGCTGTTGTGCCTGTGGGTAGGGTGCACGGAGACAGTGAAGACCAGCAAGAGCTTTCAGGGCTGGCCCCTTCCTTGTGGGAGAAGGAGCCGGACGTTTGCCTTTTCGGAAAGAGGCTCTGCCGAGAACGAGCGCCGTGAGATATGCCGTCTGTGGTTAAGCACAGATGCCCAGTGCTGTTGTGCCTGTGGGTAGGGTGCACGGGGCCAGTGAAGACCAGCAAGAGCTTTCAGGGCTGGCCCCTTCCTTGTGGGAGAAGGAGCCGGACGTTTGCCTTTTCGGAAAGAGGCTCTGCCGAGAACGAGCGCCGTGAGATATGCCGTCTGTGGTTAAGCACAGATGCCCAGTGCTGTTGTGCCTGTGGGTAGGGTGCACGGGGACAGTGAAAACCAGCAAGAGCTTTCAGGGCTGGCCCCTTCCTTGTGGGAGAAGGAGCCGGACGTTTGCCTTTTCGGAAAGAGGCTCTGCCGAGAACGAGCGCCGTGAGATATGCCATCTGTGGTTAAGCACAGATGCCCAGTGCTGTTGTGCCTGTGGGTAGGGTGCACGGGGCCAGTGAAGACCAGCAAGAGCTTTCAGGGCTGGCCCCTTCCTTGTGGGAGAAGGAGCCGGACGTTTGCCTTTTCGGAAAGAGGCTCTGCCGAGAACGAGCGCCGTGAGATATGCCGTCTGTGGTTAAGCACAGATGCCCAGTGCTGTTGTGCCTGTGGGTAGGGTGCACGGGGCCAGTGAAGACCAGCAAGAGCTTTCAGGGCTGGCCCCTTCCTTGTGGGAGAAGGAGCCGGATGTTTGCCTTTTCGGAAAGAGGCTCTGCCGAGAACGAGCGCCGTGAGATATGCCGTCTGTGGTTAAGCACAGATGCCCAGTGCTGTTGTGCCTGTGGGTAGGGTGCACGGGGACAGTGAAGACCAGCAAGAGCTTTCAGGGCTGGCCCCTTCCTTGTGGGAGAAGGAGCCGGACGTTTGCCTTTTCGGAAAGAGGCTCTGCCGAGAACGAGCGCCGTGAGATATGCCGTCTGTGGTTAAGCACAGATGCCCAGTGCTGTTGTGCCTGTGGGTAGGGTGCACGGGGCCAGTGAAGACCAGCAAGAGCTTTCAGGGCTGGCCCCTTCCTTGTGGGAGAAGGAGCCGGACGTTTGCCTTTTCGGAAAGAGGCTCTGCCGACAACAAGCGCCGTGAGATGCTGAGCGTCCTAAAAAGGCACAGATGCCCAGTGCTGTTGTGCCTGTGGATAGGGTGCACGGGGACAGTGAAGACCAGCAAGAGCTTTCAGGGCTGGCCCCTTCCTTGTGGGAGAAGGAGCTGGACGTTTGCCTTTTCGGAAAGAGGCTCTGCCGAGAACGAGCGCCGTGAGATATGCCGTCTGTGGTTAAGCACAGATGCCCATTGCTGCTGTGCCTATGCATAGGGTGCATGGGGACAGTGAAGACCAGCAAGAGCTTTCAGGGCTGGCCCCTTCCTTGTGGGAGAAGGAGCCGGACGTTTGCCTTTTCGGAAAGAGGCTCTGCCGAGAACGAGCGCCGTGAGATGCTGAGTCTCTGGGAAAGCACAGATGCCCAGTGCTGTTGTGCCTGTGGGTAGGGTGCACGGGGACAGTGAAGACCAGCAAGAGCTTTCAGGGCTGGCCCCTTCCTTGTGGGAGAAGGAGCCGGACGTTTGCCTTTTCGGAAAGAGGCTCTGCCGAGAACGAGCGCCGTGAAATATGCCGTCTGTGGTTAAGCACAGATGCCCAGTGCTGTTGTGCCTGTGGGTAGGGTGCACGGGGCCAGTGAAGACCAGCAAGAGCTTTCAGGGCTGGCCCCTTCCTTGTGGGAGAAGGAGCCGGACGTTTGCCTTTTCGGAAAGAGGCTCTGCCGAGAGCGAACGCAGTGAGATGCTGAGTCTCTGGGAAAGCACAGATGCCCAGTGCTGTTGTGCCTGTGGGTAGGGTGCACGGGGCCAGTGAAGACCAGCAAGAGCTTTCAGGGCTGGCCCCTTCCTTGTGGGAGAAGGAGCCGGACGTTTGCCTTTTCGGAAAGAGGCTCTGCCGAGAACGAGCGCCGTGAGATGCTGAGTCTCTGGGAAAGCACAGATGCCCAGTGCTGTTGTGCCTGTGGGTAGGGTGCACGGGGCCAGTGAAGACCAGCAAGAGCTTTCAGGGCTGGCCCCTTCCTTGTGGGAGAAGGAGCCGGACGTTTGCCTTTTCGGAAAGAGGCTCTGCCGAGAACGAGCGCCGTGAGATGCTGAGTCTCTGGGAAAGCACAGATGCCCAGTGCTGTTGTGCCTGTGGGTAGGGTGCACGGGGCCAGTGAAGACCAGCAAGAGCTTTCAGGGCTGGCCCCTTCCTTGTGGGACAAGGAGCCGGACGTTTGCCTTTTCGGAAAGAGGCTCTGCCGAGAACGAGCGCCGTGAGATATGCCGTCTGTGGTTAAGCACAGATGCCCATTGCTGTTGTGCCTGTGGGTAGGGTGCACGGGGCCAGTGAAGACCAGCAAGAGCTTTCAGGGCTGGCCCCTTCCTTGTGGGAGAAGGAGCCGGACGTTTGCCTTTTCGGAAAGAGGCTCTGCCGAGAACGAGCGCCGTGAGATATGCCGTCTGTGGTTAAGCACAGATGCCCAGTGCTGTTGTGCCTGTGGGTAGGGTGCACGGGGCCAGTGAAGACCAGCAAGAGCTTTCAGGGCTGGCCCCTTCCTTGTGGGACAAGGAGCCGGACGTTTGCCTTTTCGGAAAGAGGCTCTGCCAAGAACGAGCGCCGTGAGATATGCCGTCTGTGGTTAAGCACAGATGCCCAGTGCTGTTGTGCCTGTGGGTAGGGTGCACGGGGCCAGTGAAGACCAGCAAGAGCTTTCAGGGCTGGCCCCTTCCTTGTGGGAGAAGGAGCCGGACGTTTGCCTTTTCGGAAAGAGGCTCTGCCGAGAACGAGCGCCGTGAGATGCTGAGTCTCTGGGAAAGCACAGATGCCCAGTGCTGTTGTGCCTGTGGGTAGGGTGCACGGGGCCAGTGAAGACCAGCAAGAGCTTTCAGGGCTGGCCCCTTCCTTGTGGGACAAGGAGCCGGACGTTTGCCTTTTCGGAAAGAGGCTCTGCCGAGAACGAGCGCCGTGAGATATGCCGTCTGTGGTTAAGCACAGATGCCCAGTGCTGTTGTGCCTGTGGGTAGGGTGCACGGGGCCAGTGAAGACCAGCAAGAGCTTTCAGGGCTGGCCCCTTCCTTGTGGGAGAAGGAGCCGGACGTTTGCCTTTTCGGAAAGAGGCTCTGCCGAGAACGAGCGCCGTGAGATATGCCGTCTGTGGTTAAGCACAGATGCCCAGTGCTGTTGTGCCTGTGCGTAGGGTGCACGGGGCCAGTGAAGACCAGCAAGAGCTTTCAGGGCTGGCCCCTTCCTTGTGGGAGAAGGAGCCGGACGTTTGCCTTTTCGGAAAGAGGCTCTGCCGAGAACGAGCGCCGTGAGATATGCCGTCTGTGGTTAAGCACAGATGCCCAGTGCTGTTGTGCCTGTGGGTAGGGTGCACGGGGCCAGTGAAGACCAGCAAGAGCTTTCAGGGCTGGCCCCTTCCTTGTGGGAGAAGGAGCCGGACGTTTGCCTTTTCGGAAAGAGGCTCTGCCGAGAACGAGCGCCGTGAGATATGCCGTCTGTGGTTAAGCACAGATGCCCAGTGCTGTTGTGCCTGTGGGTAGGGTGCACGGGGACAGTGAAGACCAGCAAGAGCTTTCAGGGCTGGCCCCTTCCTTGTGGGAGAAGGAGCCGGACGTTTGCCTTTTCGGAAAGAGGCTCTGCCGAGAACGAGCGCCGTGAGATGCTGAGTCTCTGGGAAAGCACAGATGCCCAGTGCTGTTGTGCCTGTGGGTAGGGTGCACGGGGATAGTGAAGACCAGCAAGAGCTTTCAGGGCTGGCCCCTTCCTTGTGGGAGAAGGAGCCGGACGTTTGCCTTTTCGGAAAGAGGCTCTGCCGAGAACGAGCGCCATGAGATATGCCGTCTGTGGTTAAGCACAGATGCCCAGTGCTGTTGTGCCTGTGGGTAGGGTGCACGGGGCCAGTGAAGACCAGCAAGAGCTTTCAGGGCTGGCCCCTTCCTTGTGGGAGAAGGAGCCGGACGTTTGCCTTTTCGGAAAGAGGCTCTGCCGAGAACGAGCGCCGTGAGATATGCCGTCTGTGGTTAAGCACAGATGCCCAGTGCTGTTGTGCCTGTGGGTAGGGTGCACGGGGACAGTGAAGACCAGCAAGAGCTTTCAGGGCTGGCCCCTTCCTTGTGGGAGAAGGAGCCGGACGTTTGCCTTTTCGGAAAGAGGCTCTGCCGAGAACGAGCGCCGTGAGATATGCCGTCTGTGGTTAAGCACAGATGCCCATTGCTGTTGTGCCTGTGGGTAGGGTGCACGGGGACAGTGAAGACCAGCAAGAGCTTTCAGGGCTGGCCCCTTCCTTGTGGGAGAAGGAGCCGGACGTTTGCCTTTTCGGAAAGAGGCTCTGCCGAGAACGAGCGCCGTGAGATATGCCGTCTGTGGTTAAGCACAGATGCCCAGTGCTGTTGTGCCTGTGGGTAGGGTGCACGGGGCCAGTGAAGACCAGCAAGAGCTTTCAGGGCTGGCCCCTTCCTTGTGGGAGAAGGAGCCGGACGTTTGCCTTTTCGGAAAGAGGCTCTGCCGAGAACGAGCGCCGTGAGATATGCCGTCTGTGGTTAAGCACAGATGCCCAGTGCTGTTGTGCCTGTGGGTAGGGTGCACGGGGACAGTGAAGACCAGCAAGAGCTTTCAGGGCTGGCCCCTTCCTTGTGGGAGAAGGAGCCGGACGTTTGCCTTTTCGGAAAGAGGCTCTGCCGAGAACGAGCGCCGTGAGATATGCCATCTGTGGTTAAGCACAGATGCCCAGTGCTGTTGTGCCTGTGGGTAGGGTGCACGGGGCCAGTGAAGACCAGCAAGAGCTTTCAGGGCTGGCCCCTTCCTTGTGGGAGAAGGAGCCGGACGTTTGCCTTTTCGGAAAGAGGCTCTGCCGAGAACGAGCGCCGTGAGATATGCCGTCTGTGGTTAAGCACAGATGCCCAGTGCTGTTGTGCCTGTGGGTAGGGTGCACGGGGCCAGTGAAGACCAGCAAGAGCTTTCAGGGCTGGCCCCTTCCTTGTGGGAGAAGGAGCCGGATGTTTGCCTTTTCGGAAAGAGGCTCTGCCGAGAACGAGCGCCGTGAGATATGCCGTCTGTGGTTAAGCACAGATGCCCAGTGCTGTTGTGCCTGTGGGTAGGGTGCATGGGGACAGTGAAGACCAGCAAGAGCTTTCAGGGCTGGCCCCTTCCTTGTGGGAGAAGGAGCCGGACGTTTGCCTTTTCGGAAAGAGGCTCTGCCGAGAACGAGCGCCGTGAGATATGCCGTCTGTGGTTAAGCACAGATGCCCAGTGCTGTTGTGCCTATGCACAGGGTGCACGGGGACAGTGAAGACCAGCAAGAGCTTTCAGGGCTGGCCCCTTCCTTGTGGGAGAAGGAGCCGGACGTTTGCCTTTTCGGAAAGAGGCTCTGCCGACAACAAGCGCCGTGAGATGCTGAGCGTCCTAAAAAGGCACAGATGCCCAGTGCTGTTGTGCCTGTGGATAGGGTGCACGGGGACAGTGAAGACCAGCAAGAGCTTTCAGGGCTGGCCCCTTCCTTGTGGGAGAAGGAGCTGGACGTTTGCCTTTTCGGAAAGAGGCTCTGCCGAGAACGAGCGCCGTGAGATATGCCGTCTGTGGTTAAGCACAGATGCCCATTGCTGCTGTGCCTATGCATAGGGTGCATGGGGACAGTGAAGACCAGCAAGAGCTTTCAGGGCTGGCCCCTTCCTTGTGGGAGAAGGAGCCGGACGTTTGCCTTTTCGGAAAGAGGCTCTGCCGAGAACGAGCGCCGTGAGATGCTGATTCTCTGGGAAAGCACAGATGCCCAGTGCTGTTGTGCCTGTGGGTAGGGTGCACGGGGACAGTGAAGACCAGCAAGAGCTTTCAGGGCTGGCCCCTTCCTTGTGGGAGAAGGAGCCGGACGTTTGCCTTTTCGGAAAGAGGCTCTGCCGAGAACGAGCGCCGTGAGATATGCCGTCTGTGGTTAAGCACAGATGCCCAGTGCTGTTGTGCCTGTGGGTAGGGTGCACGGGGCCAGTGAAGACCAGCAAGAGCTTTCAGGGCTGGCCCCTTCCTTGTGGGAGAAGGAGCCGGACGTTTGCCTTTTCGGAAAGAGGCTCTGCCGAGAGCGAACGCAGTGAGATGCTGAGTCTCTGGGAAAGCACAGATGCCCAGTGCTGTTGTGCCTGTGGGTAGGGTGCACGGGGCCAGTGAAGACCAGCAAGAGCTTTCAGGGCTGGCCCCTTCCTTGTGGGAGAAGGAGCCGGACGTTTGCCTTTTCGGAAAGAGGCTCTGCCGAGAACGAGCGCCGTGAGATGCTGAGTCTCTGGGAAAGCACAGATGCCCAGTGCTGTTGTGCCTGTGGGTAGGGTGCACGGGGCCAGTGAAGACCAGCAAGAGCTTTCAGGGCTGGCCCCTTCCTTGTGGGAGAAGGAGCCGGACGTTTGCCTTTTCGGAAAGAGGCTCTGCCGAGAACGAGCGCCGTGAGATATGCCGTCTGTGGTTAAGCACAGATGCCCAGTGCTGTTGTGCCTGTGGGTAGGGTGCACGGGGACAGTGAAGACCAGCAAGAGCTTTCAGGGCTGGCCCCTTCCTTGTGGGAGAAGGAGCCGGACGTTTGCCTTTTCGGAAAGAGGCTCTGCCGAGAACGAGCGCCGTGAGATGCTGAGTCTCTGGGAAAGCACAGATGACCAGTGCTGTTGTGCCTGTGGGTAGGGTGCACGGGGCCAGTGAAGACCAGCAAGAGCTTTCAGGGCTGGCCCCTTCCTTGTGGGAGAAGGAGCCGGACGTTTGCCTTTTCGGAAAGAGGCTCTGCCGAGAACGAGCGCCGTGAGATATGCCGTCTGTGGTTAAGCACAGATGCCCATTGCTGTTGTGCCTGTGGGTAGGGTGCACGGGGACAGTGAAGACCAGCAAGAGCTTTCAGGGCTGGCCCCTTCCTTGTGGGAGAAGGAGCCGGACGTTTGCCTTTTCGGAAAGAGGCTCTGCCGAGAACGAGCGCCGTGAGATATGCCGTCTGTGGTTAAGCACAGATGCCCAGTGCTGTTGTGCCTGTGCGTAGGGTGCACGGGGCCAGTGAAGACCAGCAAGAGCTTTCAGGGCTGGCCCCTTCCTTGTGGGAGAAGGAGCCGGACGTTTGCCTTTTCGGAAAGAGGCTCTGCCGAGAACGAGCGCCGTGAGATGCTGAGTCTCTGGGAAAGCACAGATGCCCAGTGCTGTTGTGCCTGTGGGTAGGGTGCACGGGGATAGTGAAGACCAGCAAGAGCTTTCAGGGCTGGCCCCTTCCTTGTGGGAGAAGGAGCCGGACGTTTGCCTTTTCGGAAAGAGGCTCTGCCGAGAACGAGCGCCGTGAGATATGCCGTCTGTGGTTAAGCACAGATGCCCAGTGCTGTTGTGCCTGTGGGTAGGGTGCACGGGGACAGTGAAGACCAGCAAGAGCTTTCAGGGCTGGCCCCTTCCTTGTGGGAGAAGGAGCCGGACGTTTGCCTTTTCGGAAAGAGGCTCTGCCGAGAACGAGCGCCGTGAGATGCTGAGTCTCTGGGAAAGCACAGATGCCCAGTGCTGTTGTGCCTGTGGGTAGGGTGCACGGGGCCAGTGAAGACCAGCAAGAGCTTTCAGGGCTGGCCCCTTCCTTGTGGGAGAAGGAGCCGGACGTTTGCCTTTTCGGAAAGAGGCTCTGCCGAGAACGAGCGCCGTGAGATATGCCGTCTGTGGTTAAGCACAGATGCCCATTGCTGTTGTGCCTGTGGGTAGGGTGCACGGGGCCAGTGAAGACCAGCAAGAGCTTTCAGGGCTGGCCCCTTCCTTGTGGGAGAAGGAGCCGGACGTTTGCCTTTTCGGAAAGAGGCTCTGCCGAGAACGAGCGCCGTGAGATGCTGAGTCTCTGGGAAAGCACAGATGCCCAGTGCTGTTGTGCCTGTGGGTAGGGTGCACGGGGATAGTGAAGACCAGCAAGAGCTTTCAGGGCTGGCCCCTTCCTTGTGGGAGAAGGAGCCGGACGTTTGCCTTTTCGGAAAGAGGCTCTGCCGAGAACGAGCGCCGTGAGATATGCCGTCTGTGGTTAAGCACAGATGCCCAGTGCTGTTGTGCCTGTGGGTAGGGTGCACGGGGCCAGTGAAGACCAGCAAGAGCTTTCAGGGCTGGCCCCTTCCTTGTGGGAGAAGGAGCCGGACGTTTGCCTTTTCGGAAAGAGGCTCTGCCGAGAACGAGCGCCGTGAGATATGCCGTCTGTGGTTAAGCACAGATGCCCAGTGCTGTTGTGCCTGTGGGTAGGGTGCACGGGGACAGTGAAGACCAGCAAGAGCTTTCAGGGCTGGCCCCTTCCTTGTGGGAGAAGGAGCCGGACGTTTGCCTTTTCGGAAAGAGGCTCTGCCGAGAACGAGCGCCGTGAGATATGCCGTCTGTGGTTAAGCACAGATGCCCATTGCTGTTGTGCCTGTGGGTAGGGTGCACGGGGCCAGTGAAGACCAGCAAGAGCTTTCAGGGCTGGCCCCTTCCTTGTGGGAGAAGGAGCCGGACGTTTGCCTTTTCGGAAAGAGGCTCTGCCGAGAACGAGCGCCGTGAGATATGCCGTCTGTGGTTAAGCACAGATGCCCAGTGCTGTTGTGCCTGTGGGTAGGGTGCACGGGGCCAGTGAAGACCAGCAAGAGCTTTCAGGGCTGGCCCCTTCCTTGTGGGACAAGGAGCCGGACGTTTGCCTTTTCGGAAAGAGGCTCTGCCGAGAACGAGCGCCGTGAGATGCTGAGTCTCTGGGAAAGCACAGATGCCCAGTGCTGTTGTGCCTGTGGGTAGGGTGCACGGGGCCAGTGAAGACCAGCAAGAGCTTTCAGGGCTGGCCCCTTCCTTGTGGGAGAAGGAGCCGGACGTTTGCCTTTTCGGAAAGAGGCTCTGCCGAGAACGAGCGCCGTGAGATATGCCGTCTGTGGTTAAGCACAGATGCCCAGTGCTGTTGTGCCTATTCATAGGGTGCACGGGGACAGTGAAGACCAGCAAGAGCTTTCAGGGCTGGCCCCTTCCTTGTGGGAGAAGGAGCCGGACGTTTGCCTTTTCGGAAAGAGGCTCTGCCGAGAACGAGCGCCGTGAGATATGCCGTCTGTGGTTAAGCACAGATGCCCAGTGCTGTTGTGCCTGTGGGTAGGGTGCACGGGGATAGTGAAGACCAGCAAGAGCTTTCAGGGCTGGCCCCTTCCTTGTGGGACAAGGAGCCGGACGTTTGCCTTTTCGGAAAGAGGCTCTGCCGAGAACGAGCGCCGTGAGATATGCCGTCTGTGGTTAAGCACAGATGCCCAGTGCTGTTGTGCCTGTGGGTAGGGTGCACGGGGCCAGTGAAGACCAGCAAGAGCTTTCAGGGCTGGCCCCTTCCTTGTGGGAGAAGGAGCCGGACGTTTGCCTTTTCGGAAAGAGGCTCTGCCGAGAACGAGCGCCGTGAGATATGCCGTCTGTGGTTAAGCACAGATGCCCAGTGCTGTTGTGCCTGTGGGTAGGGTGCACGGGGACAGTGAAGACCAGCAAGAGCTTTCAGGGCTGGCCCCTTCCTTGTGGGAGAAGGAGCCGGACGTTTGCCTTTTCGGAAAGAGGCTCTGCCGAGAACGAGCGCCGTGAGATGCTGAGTCTCTGGGAAAGCACAGATGCCCAGTGCTGTTGTGCCTGTGGGTAGGGTGCACGGGGCCAGTGAAGACCAGCAAGAGCTTTCAGGGCTGGCCCCTTCCTTGTGGGAGAAGGAGCCGGACGTTTGCCTTTTCGGAAAGAGGCTCTGCCGAGAACGAGCGCCGTGAGATATGCCGTCTGTGGTTAAGCACAGATGCCCATTGCTGTTGTGCCTGTGGGTAGGGTGCACGGGGCCAGTGAAGACCAGCAAGAGCTTTCAGGGCTGGCCCCTTCCTTGTGGGAGAAGGAGCCGGACGTTTGCCTTTTCGGAAAGAGGCTCTGCCGAGAACGAGCGCCGTGAGATGCTGAGTCTCTGGGAAAGCACAGATGCCCAGTGCTGTTGTGCCTGTGGGTAGGGTGCACGGGGATAGTGAAGACCAGCAAGAGCTTTCAGGGCTGGCCCCTTCCTTGTGGGAGAAGGAGCCGGACGTTTGCCTTTTCGGAAAGAGGCTCTGCCGAGAACGAGCGCCGTGAGATATGCCGTCTGTGGTTAAGCACAGATGCCCAGTGCTGTTGTGCCTGTGGGTAGGGTGCACGGGGCCAGTGAAGACCAGCAAGAGCTTTCAGGGCTGGCCCCTTCCTTGTGGGAGAAGGAGCCGGACGTTTGCCTTTTCGGAAAGAGGCTCTGCCGAGAACGAGCGCCGTGAGATATGCCGTCTGTGGTTAAGCACAGATGCCCAGTGCTGTTGTGCCTGTGGGTAGGGTGCACGGGGACAGTGAAGACCAGCAAGAGCTTTCAGGGCTGGCCCCTTCCTTGTGGGAGAAGGAGCCGGACGTTTGCCTTTTCGGAAAGAGGCTCTGCCGAGAACGAGCGCCGTGAGATATGCCGTCTGTGGTTAAGCACAGATGCCCATTGCTGTTGTGCCTGTGGGTAGGGTGCACGGGGCCAGTGAAGACCAGCAAGAGCTTTCAGGGCTGGCCCCTTCCTTGTGGGAGAAGGAGCCGGACGTTTGCCTTTTCGGAAAGAGGCTCTGCCGAGAACGAGCGCCGTGAGATATGCCGTCTGTGGTTAAGCACAGATGCCCAGTGCTGTTGTGCCTGTGGGTAGGGTGCACGGGGCCAGTGAAGACCAGCAAGAGCTTTCAGGGCTGGCCCCTTCCTTGTGGGACAAGGAGCCGGACGTTTGCCTTTTCGGAAAGAGGCTCTGCCGAGAACGAGCGCCGTGAGATGCTGAGTCTCTGGGAAAGCACAGATGCCCAGTGCTGTTGTGCCTGTGGGTAGGGTGCACGGGGCCAGTGAAGACCAGCAAGAGCTTTCAGGGCTGGCCCCTTCCTTGTGGGAGAAGGAGCCGGACGTTTGCCTTTTCGGAAAGAGGCTCTGCCGAGAACGAGCGCCGTGAGATATGCCGTCTGTGGTTAAGCACAGATGCCCAGTGCTGTTGTGCCTATTCATAGGGTGCACGGGGCCAGTGAAGACCAGCAAGAGCTTTCAGGGCTGGCCCCTTCCTTGTGGGAGAAGGAGCCGGACGTTTGCCTTTTCGGAAAGAGGCTCTGCCGAGAACGAGCGCCGTGAGATATGCCGTCTGTGGTTAAGCACAGATGCCCAGTGCTGTTGTGCCTGTGGGTAGGGTGCACGGGGATAGTGAAGACCAGCAAGAGCTTTCAGGGCTGGCCCCTTCCTTGTGGGACAAGGAGCCGGACGTTTGCCTTTTCGGAAAGAGGCTCTGCCGAGAACGAGCGCCGTGAGATATGCCGTCTGTGGTTAAGCACAGATGCCCAGTGCTGTTGTGCCTGTGGGTAGGGTGCACGGGGCCAGTGAAGACCAGCAAGAGCTTTCAGGGCTGGCCCCTTCCTTGTGGGAGAAGGAGCCGGACGTTTGCCTTTTCGGAAAGAGGCTCTGCCGAGAACGAGCGCCGTGAGATATGCCGTCTGTGGTTAAGCACAGATGCCCAGTGCTGTTGTGCCTGTGGGTAGGGTGCACGGGGCCAGTGAAGACCAGCAAGAGCTTTCAGGGCTGGCCCCTTCCTTGTGGGAGAAGGAGCCGGACGTTTGCCTTTTCGGAAAGAGGCTCTGCCGAGAACGAGCGCCGTGAGATATGCCGTCTGTGGTTAAGCACAGATGCCCAGTGCTGTTGTGCCTGTGGGTAGGGTGCACGCGGCCAGTGAAGACCAGCAAGAGCTTTCAGGGCTGGCCCCTTCCTTGTGGGAGAAGGAGCCGGACGTTTGCCTTTTCGGAAAGAGGCTCTGCCGAGAACGAGCGCCGTGAGATATGCCGTCTGTGGTTAAGCACAGATGCCCAGTGCTGTTGTGCCTGTGGGTAGGGTGCACGGGGACAGTGAAGACCAGCAAGAGCTTTCAGGGCTGGCCCCTTCCTTGTGGGAGAAGGAGCCGGACGTTTGCCTTTTCGGAAAGAGGCTCTGCCGACAACAAGCGCCGTGAGATGCTGAGCGTCCTAAAAAGGCACAGATGCCCAGTGCTGTTGTGCCTGTGGGTAGGGTGCACGGGGCCAGTGAAGACCAGCAAGAGCTTTCAGGGCTGGCCCCTTCCTTGTGGGAGAAGGAGCCGGACGTTTGCCTTTTCGGAAAGAGGCTCTGCCGAGAACGAGCGCCGTGAGATGCTGAGTCTCTGGGAAAGCACAGATGCCCAGTGCTGTTGTGCCTGTGGGTAGGGTGCACGGGGACAGTGAAGACCAGCAAGAGCTTTCAGGGCTGGCCCCTTCCTTGTGGGAGAAGGAGCCGGACGTTTGCCTTTTCGGAAAGAGGCTCTGCCGAGAACGAGCGCCGTGAGATATGCCGTCTGAGGTTAAGCACAGATGCCCAGTGCTGTTGTGCCTGTGGGTAGGGTGCACGGGGACAGTGAAGACCAGCAAGAGCTTTCAGGGCTGGCCCCTTCCTTGTGGGAGAAGGAGCCGGACGTTTGCCTTTTCGGAAAGAGGCTCTGCCGAGAGCGAACGCAGTGAGATGCTGAGTCTCTGGGAAAGCACAGATGCCCAGTGCTGTTGTGCCTGTGGGTAGGGTGCACGGGGCCAGTGAAGACCAGCAAGAGCTTTCAGGGCTGGCCCCTTCCTTGTGGGAGAAGGAGCCGGACGTTTGCCTTTTCGGAAGGAGGCTCTGCCGAGAACGAGCGCCGTGAGATGCTGAGTCTCTGGGAAAGCACAGATGCCCATTGTTGTTGATCCTGTGGATAGGGTGCACGGGGACAGTGAAGACCAGCAAGAGCTTTCAGGGCTGGCCCCTTCCTTGTGGGAGAAGGAGCCGGACGTTTGCCTTTTCGGAAGGAGGCTCTGCCGAGAACGAGCGCCGTGAGATATGCCGTCTGTGGTTAAGCACAGATGCCCAGTGCTGTTGTGCCTGTGGGTAGGGTGCACGGGGACAGTGAAGACCAGCAAGAGCTTTCAGGGCTGGCCCCTTCCTTGTGGGAGAAGGAGCCGGACGTTTGCCTTTTCGGAAAGAGGCTCTGCCGAGAGCGAACGCAGTGAGATGCTGAGTCTGTGGTTAAGCACAGATGCCCAGTGCTGTTGTGCCTGTGGGTAGGGTGCACGGGGCCAGTGAAGACCAGCAAGAGCTTTCAGGGCTGGCCCCTTCCTTGTGGGAGAAGGAGCCGGACGTTTGCCTTTTCGGAAAGAGGCTCTGCCGAGAACGAGCGCCATGAGATATGCCGTCTGTGGTTAAGCACAGATGCCCAGTGCTGTTGTGCCTGTGGGTAGGGTGCACGGGGACAGTGAAGACCAGCAAGAGCTTTCAGGGCTGGCCCCTTCCTTGTGGGAGAAGGAGCCGGACGTTTGCCTTTTCGGAAAGAGGCTCTGCCGAGAACGAGCGCCGTGAGATGCTGAGTCTCTGGGAAAGCACAGATGCCCAGTGCTGTTGTGCCTGTGGGTAGGGTGCACGGGGCCAGTGAAGACCAGCAAGAGCTTTCAGGGCTGGCCCCTTCCTTGTGGGAGAAGGAGCCGGACGTTTGCCTTTTCGGAAAGAGGCTCTGCCGAGAACGAGCGCCGTGAGATATGCCGTCTGTGGTTAAGCACAGATGCCCAGTGCTGTTGTGCCTGTGGGTAGGGTGCACGGGGCCAGTGAAGACCAGCAAGAGCTTTCAGGGCTGGCCCCTTCCTTGTGGGAGAAGGAGCCGGACGTTTGCCTTTTCGGAAAGAGGCTCTGCCGAGAACGAGCGCCGTGAGATATGCCGTCTGTGGTTAAGCACAGATGCCCAGTGCTGTTGTGCCTGTGGGTAGGGTGCACGGGGCCAGTGAAGACCAGCAAGAGCTTTCAGGGCTGGCCCCTTCCTTGTGGGAGAAGGAGCCGGACGTTTGCCTTTTCGGAAAGAGGCTCTGCCGAGAACGAGCGCCGTGAGATGCTGAGTCTCTGGGAAAGCACAGATGCCCAGTGCTGTTGTGCCTGTGGGTAGGGTGCACGGGGCCAGTGAAGACCAGCAAGAGCTTTCAGGGCTGGCCCCTTCCTTGTGGGAGAAGGAGCCGGACGTTTGCCTTTTCGGAAAGAGGCTCTGCCGAGAACGAGCGCCGTGAGATATGCCGTCTGTGGTTAAGCACAGATGCCCAGTGCTGTTGTGCCTATTCATAGGTTGCACGGGGCCAGTGAAGACCAGCAAGAGCTTTCAGGGCTGGCCCCTTCCTTGTGGGAGAAGGAGCCGGACGTTTGCCTTTTCGGAAAGAGGCTCTGCCGAGAACGAGCGCCGTGAGATATGCCATCTGTGGTTAAGCACAGATGCCCAGTGCTGTTGTGCCTGTGGGTAGGGTGCACGGGGCCAGTGAAGACCAGCAAGAGCTTTCAGGGCTGGCCCCTTCCTTGTGGGAGAAGGAGCCGGACGTTTGCCTTTTCGGAAAGAGGCTCTGCCGAGAACGAGCGCCGTGAGATGCTGAGTCTCTGGGAAAGCACAGATGCCCATTGCTGTTGTGCCTGTGGGTAGGGTGCACGGGGCCAGTGAAGACCAGCAAGAGCTTTCAGGGCTGGCCCCTTCCTTGTGGGAGAAGGAGCCGGACGTTTGCCTTTTCGGAAAGAGGCTCTGCCGAGAACGAGCGCCGTGAGATATGCCGTCTGTGGTTAAGCACAGATGCCCAGTGCTGTTGTGCCTGTGGGTAGGGTGCACGGGGACAGTGAAGACCAGCAAGAGCTTTCAGGGCTGGCCCCTTCCTTGTGGGAGAAGGAGCCGGACGTTTGCCTTTTCGGAAAGAGGCTCTGCCGAGAGCGAACGCAGTGAGATGCTGAGTCTCTGGGAAAGCACAGATGCCCAGTGCTGTTGTGCCTGTGGGTAGGGTGCACGGGGACAGTGAAGACCAGCAAGAGCTTTCAGGGCTGGCCCCTTCCTTGTGGGAGAAGGAGCCGGACGTTTGCCTTTTCGGAAAGAGGCTCTGCCGAGAACGAGCGCCGTGAGATATGCCGTCTGTGGTTAAGCACAGATGCCCAGTGCTGTTGTGCCTGTGGATAGGGTGCACGGGGATAGTGAAGACCAGCAAGAGCTTTCAGGGCTGGCCCCTTCCTTGTGGGAGAAGGAGCCGGACGTTTGCCTTTTCGGAAAGAGGCTCTGCCGAGAACGAGCGCCGTGAGATATGCCGTCTGTGGTTAAGCACAGATGCCCAGTGCTGTTGTGCCTATGCATAGGGTGCACGGGGATAGTGAAGACCAGCAAGAGCTTTCAGGGCTGGCCCCTTCCTTGTGGGAGAAGGAGCCGGACGTTTGCCTTTTCGGAAAGAGGCTCTGCCGAGAACGAGCGCCGTGAGATATGCCGTCTGTGGTTAAGCACAGATGCCCAGTGCTGTTGTGCCTGTGCGTAGGGTGCACGGGGCCAGTGAAGACCAGCAAGAGCTTTCAGGGCTGGCCCCTTCCTTGTGGGAGAAGGAGCCGGACGTTTGCCTTTTCGGAAAGAGGCTCTGCCGAGAACGAGCGCCGTGAGATGCTGACTCTCTGGGAAAGCACAGAAGCCCAGTGCTGTTGTGCCTGTGGGTAGGGTGCACGGGGCCAGTGAAGACCAGCAAGAGCTTTCAGGGCTGGCCCCTTCCTTGTGGGACAAGGAGCCGGACGTTTGCCTTTTCGGAAAGAGGCTCTGCCGAGAACGAGCGCCGTGAGATATGCCGTCTGTGGTTAAGCACAGATGCCCAGTACTGTTGTGCCTGTGGGTAGGGTGCACGGGGCCAGTGAAGACCAGCAAGAGCTTTCAGGGCTGGCCCCTTCCTTGTGGGAGAAGGAGCCGGACGTTTGCCTTTTCGGAAAGAGGCTCTGCCGAGAATGAGCGCCGTGAGATGCTGAGTCACTGGGAAAGCACAGATGCCCAGTGCTGTTGTGCCTGTGGGTAGGGTGCACGGGGATAGTGAAGACCAGCAAGAGCTTTCAGGGCTGGCCCCTTCCTTGTGGGACAAGGAGCCGGACGTTTGCCTTTTCGGAAAGAGGCTCTGCCGAGAACGAGCGCCGTGAGATATGCCGTCTGTGGTTAATCACAGATGCCCATTGCTGTTGTGCCTGTGGGTAGGGTGCACGGGGACAGTGAAGACCAGCAAGAGCTTTCAGGGCTGGCCCCTTCCTTGTGGGAGAAGGAGCCGGACGTTTGCCTTTTCGGAAAGAGGCTCTGCCGAGAACGAGCGCCGTGAGATATGCCGTCTGTGGTTAAGCACAGATGCCCAGTGCTGTTGTGCCTGTGGGTAGGGTGCACGGGGCCAGTGAAGACCAGCAAGAGCTTTCAGGGCTGGCCCCTTCCTTGTGGGAGAAGGAGCCGGACGTTTGCCTTTTCGGAAAGAGGCTCTGCCGAGAACGAGCGCCGTGAGATATGCCATCTGTTGTTAAGCACAGATGCCCAGTGCTGTTGTGCCTGTGGGTAGGGTGCACGGGGCCAGTGAAGACCAGCAAGAGCTTTCAGGGCTGGCCCCTTCCTTGTGGGAGAAGGAGCCGGACGTTTGCCTTTTCGGAAAGAGGCACTGCCGAGAACGAGCGCCGTGAGATGCTGAGTCTCTGGGAAAGCACAGATGCCCAGTGCTGTTGTGCCTGTGGGTAGGGTGCACGGGGACAGTGAAGACCAGCAAGAGCTTTCAGGGCTGGCCCCTTCCTTGTGGGAGAAGGAGCCGGACGTTTGCCTTTTCGGAAAGAGGCTCTGCCGAGACCGAGCGCCGTGAGATATGCCGTCTGTGGTTAAGCACAGATGCCCAGTGCTGTTGTGCCTATTCATAGGGTGCACGGGGACAGTGAAGACCAGCAAGAGCTTTCAGGGCTGGCCCCTTCCTTGTGGGACAAGGAGCCGGACGTTTGCCTTTTCGGAAAGAGGCTCTGCCGAGAACGAGCGCCGTGAGATGCTGAGCCTCTGAAAAAGGCACAGATGCCCAGTACTGTGGTGCCTGTGGGTAGGGTGCACGGGGATAGTGAAGACCAGCAAGAGCTTTCAGGGCTGGCCCCTTCCTTGTGGGAGAAGGAGCCGGACGTTTGCCTTTTCGGAAAGAGGCTCTGCCGAGAACGAGCGCCGTGAGATATGCCGTCTGTGGTTAAGCACAGATGCCCAGTGCTGTTGTGCCTGTGGGTAGGGTGCACGGGGCCAGTGAAGACCAGCAAGAGCTTTCAGGGCTGGCCCCTTCCTTGTGGGAGAAGGAGCCGGACGTTTGCCTTTTCGGAAAGAGGCTCTGCCGAGAACGAGCGCCGTGAGATGCTGAGTCTCTGGGAAAGCACAGATGCCCAGTGCTGTTGTGCCTGTGGGTAGGGTGCACGGGGCCAGTGAAGACCAGCAAGAGCTTTCAGGGCTGGCCCCTTCCTTGTGGGACAAGGAGCCGGACGTTTGCCTTTTCGGAAAGAGGCTCTGCCGAGAACGAGCGCCGTGAGATATGCCGTCTGTGGTTAAGCACAGATGCCCAGTGCTGTTGTGCCTGTGGTTAGGGTGCACGGGGACAGTGAAGACCAGCAAGAGCTTTCAGGGCTGGCCCCTTCCTTGTGGGAGAAGGAGCCGGACGTTTGCCTTTTCGGAAGGAGGCTCTGCCGAGAACGAGCGCCGTGAGATATGCCGTCTGTGGTTAAGCACAGATGCCCAGTGCTGTTGTGCCTGTGGGTAGGGTGCACGGGGACAGTGAAGACCAGCAAGAGCTTTCAGGGCTGGCCCCTTCCTTGTGGGAGAAGGAGCCGGACGTTTGCCTTTTCGGAAAGAGGCTCTGCCGAGAACGAGCGCCGTGAGATGCTGAGCGTCCTAAAAAGGCACAGATGCCCATTGCTGTTGTGCCTGTGGGCAGGGTGCACGGGGACAGTGAAGACCAGCAAGAGCTTTCAGGGCTGGCCCCTTCCTTGTGGGACAAGGAGCCGGACGTTTGCCTTTTCGGAAAGAGGCTCTGCCGAGAGCGAACGCCGTGAGATATGCCGTCTGTGGTTAAGCACAGATGCCCAGTGCTGTTGTGCCTGTGGGTAGGGTGCACGGGGCCAGTGAAGACCAGCAAGAGCTTTCAGGGCTGGCCCCTTCCTTGTGGGAGAAGGAGCCGGACGTTTGCCTTTTCGGAAAGAGGCTCTGCCGAGAATGAGCGCCGTGAGATGCTGAGTCTCTGGGAAAGCACAGATGCCCAGTGCTGTTGTGCCTGTGGGTAGGGTGCACGGGGATAGTGAAGACCAGCAAGAGCTTTCAGGGCTGGCCCCTTCCTTGTGGGAGAAGGAGCCGGACGTTTGCCTTTTCGGAAAGAGGCTCTGCCGAGAACGAGCGCCGTGAGATATGCCGTCTGTGGTTAAGCACAGATGCCCATTGCTGTTGTGCCTGTGGGTAGGGTGCACGGGGACAGTGAAGACCAGCAAGAGCTTTCAGGGCTGGCCCCTTCCTTGTGGGAGAAGGAGCCGGACGTTTGCCTTTTCGGAAAGAGGCTCTGCCGAGAACGAGCGCCGTGAGATATGCCGTCTGTGGTTAAGCACAGATGCCCAGTGCTGTTGTGCCTGTGCGTAGGGTGCACGGGGCCAGTGAAGACCAGCAAGAGCTTTCAGGGCTGGCCCCTTCCTTGTGGGAGAAGGAGCCGGACGTTTGCCTTTTCGGAAAGAGGCTCTGCCGAGAACGAGCGCCGTGAGATATGCCATCTGTTGTTAAGCACAGATGCCCAGTGCTGTTGTGCCTGTGGGTAGGGTGCACGGGGCCAGTGAAGACCAGCAAGAGCTTTCAGGGCTGGCCCCTTCCTTGTGGGAGAAGGAGCCGGACGTTTGCCTTTTCGGAAAGAGGCTCTGCCGAGAACGAGCGCCGTGAGATGCTGAGTCTCTGGGAAAGCACAGATGCCCAGTGCTGTTGTGCCTGTGGGTAGGGTGCACGGGGACAGTGAAGACCAGCAAGAGCTTTCAGGGCTGGCCCCTTCCTTGTGGGAGAAGGAGCCGGACGTTTGCCTTTTCGGAAAGAGGCTCTGCCGAGAACGAGCGCCGTGAGATATGCCGTCTGTGGTTAAGCACAGATGCCCAGTGCTGTTGTGCCTGTGGGTAGGGTGCACGGGGCCAGTGAAGACCAGCAAGAGCTTTCAGGGCTGGCCCCTTCCTTGTGGGAGAAGGAGCCGGACGTTTGCCTTTTCGGAAAGAGGCTCTGCCGAGAGCGAACGCAGTGAGATGCTGAGTCTCTGGGAAAGCACAGATGCCCAGTGCTGTTGTGCCTGTGGGTAGGGTGCACGGGGATAGTGAAGACCAGCAAGAGCTTTCAGGGCTGGCCCCTTCCTTGTGGGAGAAGGAGCCGGACGTTTGCCTTTTCGGAAAGAGGCTCTGCCGAGAACGAGCGCCGTGAGATATGCCGTCTGTGGTTAAGCACAGATGCCCATTGCTGTTGTGCCTGTGGGTAGGGTGCACGGGGCCAGTGAAGACCAGCAAGAGCTTTCAGGGCTGGCCCCTTCCTTGTGGGAGAAGGAGCCGGACGTTTGCCTTTTCGGAAAGAGGCTCTGCCGAGAACGAGCGCCGTGAGATATGCCGTCTGTGGTTAAGCACAGATGCCCAGTGCTGTTGTGCCTGTGCGTAGGGTGCACGGGGCCAGTGAAGACCAGCAAGAGCTTTCAGGGCTGGCCCCTTCCTTGTGGGAGAAGGAGCCGGACGTTTGCCTTTTCGGAAAGAGGCTCTGCCGAGAACGAGCGCCGTGAGATATGCCATCTGTTGTTAAGCACAGATGCCCAGTGCTGTTGTGCCTGTGGGTAGGGTGCACGGGGCCAGTGAAGACCAGCAAGAGCTTTCAGGGCTGGCCCCTTCCTTGTGGGAGAAGGAGCCGGACGTTTGCCTTTTCGGAAAGAGGCACTGCCGAGAACGAGCGCCGTGAGATGCTGAGTCTCTGGGAAAGCACAGATGCCCAGTGCTGTTGTGCCTGTGGGTAGGGTGCACGGGGACAGTGAAGACCAGCAAGAGCTTTCAGGGCTGGCCCCTTCCTTGTGGGAGAAGGAGCCGGACGTTTGCCTTTTCGGAAAGAGGCTCTGCCGAGACCGAGCGCCGTGAGATATGCCGTCTGTGGTTAAGCACAGATGCCCAGTGCTGTTGTGCCTATTCATAGGGTGCACGGGGACAGTGAAGACCAGCAAGAGCTTTCAGGGCTGGCCCCTTCCTTGTGGGACAAGGAGCCGGACGTTTGCCTTTTCGGAAAGAGGCTCTGCCGAGAACGAGCGCCGTGAGATGCTGAGCCTCTGAAAAAGGCACAGATGCCCAGTACTGTGGTGCCTGTGGGTAGGGTGCACGGGGATAGTGAAGACCAGCAAGAGCTTTCAGGGCTGGCCCCTTCCTTGTGGGAGAAGGAGCCGGACGTTTGCCTTTTCGGAAAGAGGCTCTGCCGAGAACGAGCGCCGTGAGATATGCCGTCTGTGGTTAAGCACAGATGCCCAGTGCTGTTGTGCCTGTGGATAGGGTGCACGGGGACAGTGAAGACCAGCAAGAGCTTTCAGGGCTGGCCCCTTCCTTGTGGGAGAAGGAGCCGGACGTTTGCCTTTTCGGAAAGAGGCTCTGCCGAGAACGAGCGCCGTGAGATGCTGAGTCTCTGGGAAAGCACAGATGCCCAGTGCTGTTGTGCCTGTGGGTAGGGTGCACGGGGCCAGTGAAGACCAGCAAGAGCTTTCAGGGCTGGCCCCTTCCTTGTGGGACAAGGAGCCGGACGTTTGCCTTTTCGGAAAGAGGCTCTGCCGAGAACGAGCGCCGTGAGATATGCCGTCTGTGGTTAAGCACAGATGCCCAGTGCTGTTGTGCTGTGCGTAGGGTGCACGGGGCCAGTGAAGACCAGCAAGAGCTTTCAGGGCTGGCCCCTTCCTTGTGGGAGAAGGAGCCGGACGTTTGCCTTTTCGGAAAGAGGCTCTGCCGAGAACGAGCGCCGTGAGATGCTGAGTCTCTGGGAAAGCACAGATGCCCAGTGCTGTTGTGCCTGTGGGTAGGGTGCACGGGGCCAGTGAAGACCAGCAAGAGCTTTCAGGGCTGGCCCCTTCCTTGTGGGAGAAGGAGCCGGACGTTTGCCTTTTCGGAAAGAGGCTCTGCCGAGAACGAGCGCCGTGAGATATGCCGTCTGTGGTTAAGCACAGATGCCCAGTGCTGTTGTGCCTGTGGGTAGGGTGCACGGGGACAGTGAAGACCAGCAAGAGCTTTCAGGGCTGGCCCCTTCCTTGTGGGAGAAGGAGCCGGACGTTTGCCTTTTCGGAAGGAGGCTCTGCCGAGAACGAGCGCCGTGAGATGCTGAGTCTCTGGGAAAGCACAGATGCCCATTGCTGTTGTGCCTGTGGGTAGGGTGCACGGGGCCAGTGAAGACCAGCAAGAGCTTTCAGGGCTGGCCCCTTCCTTGTGGGACAAGGAGCCGGACGTTTGCCTTTTCGGAAAGAGGCTCTGCCGAGAACGAGCGCCGTGAGATGCTGAGCCTCTGAAAAAGGCACAGATGCCCAGTACTGTGGTGCCTGTGGGTAGGGTGCACGGGGATAGTGAAGACCAGCAAGAGCTTTCAGGGCTGGCCCCTTCCTTGTGGGAGAAGGAGCCGGACGTTTGCCTTTTCGGAAAGAGGCTCTGCCGAGAACGAGCGCCGTGAGATATGCCGTCTGTGGTTAAGCACAGATGCCCAGTGCTGTTGTGCCTGTGGGTAGGGTGCACGGGGCCAGTGAAGACCAGCAAGAGCTTTCAGGGCTGGCCCCTTCCTTGTGGGAGAAGGAGCCGGACGTTTGCCTTTTCGGAAAGAGGCTCTGCCGAGAACGAGCGCCGTGAGATGCTGAGTCTCTGGGAAAGCACAGATGCCCAGTGCTGTTGTGCCTGTGGGTAGGGTGCACGGGGCCAGTGAAGACCAGCAAGAGCTTTCAGGGCTGGCCCCTTCCTTGTGGGACAAGGAGCCGGACGTTTGCCTTTTCGGAAAGAGGCTCTGCCGAGAACGAGCGCCGTGAGATATGCCGTCTGTGGTTAAGCACAGATGCCCAGTGCTGTTGTGCCTGTGGTTAGGGTGCACGGGGACAGTGAAGACCAGCAAGAGCTTTCAGGGCTGGCCCCTTCCTTGTGGGAGAAGGAGCCGGACGTTTGCCTTTTCGGAAGGAGGCTCTGCCGAGAACGAGCGCCGTGAGATATGCCGTCTGTGGTTAAGCACAGATGCCCAGTGCTGTTGTGCCTGTGGGTAGGGTGCACGGGGACAGTGAAGACCAGCAAGAGCTTTCAGGGCTGGCCCCTTCCTTGTGGGAGAAGGAGCCGGACGTTTGCCTTTTCGGAAAGAGGCTCTGCCGAGAACGAGCGCCGTGAGATGCTGAGCGTCCTAAAAAGGCACAGATGCCCATTGCTGTTGTGCCTGTGGGCAGGGTGCACGGGGACAGTGAAGACCAGCAAGAGCTTTCAGGGCTGGCCCCTTCCTTGTGGGACAAGGAGCCGGACGTTTGCCTTTTCGGAAAGAGGCTCTGCCGAGAGCGAACGCCGTGAGATATGCCGTCTGTGGTTAAGCACAGATGCCCAGTGCTGTTGTGCCTGTGGGTAGGGTGCACGGGGCCAGTGAAGACCAGCAAGAGCTTTCAGGGCTGGCCCCTTCCTTGTGGGAGAAGGAGCCGGACGTTTGCCTTTTCGGAAAGAGGCTCTGCCGAGAATGAGCGCCGTGAGATGCTGAGTCTCTGGGAAAGCACAGATGCCCAGTGCTGTTGTGCCTGTGGGTAGGGTGCACGGGGATAGTGAAGACCAGCAAGAGCTTTCAGGGCTGGCCCCTTCCTTGTGGGAGAAGGAGCCGGACGTTTGCCTTTTCGGAAAGAGGCTCTGCCGAGAACGAGCGCCGTGAGATATGCCGTCTGTGGTTAAGCACAGATGCCCATTGCTGTTGTGCCTGTGGGTAGGGTGCACGGGGACAGTGAAGACCAGCAAGA
This sequence comes from Haliaeetus albicilla, assembly GCF_947461875.1. Classification (NCBI taxonomy): domain Eukaryota; kingdom Metazoa; phylum Chordata; class Aves; order Accipitriformes; family Accipitridae; genus Haliaeetus; species Haliaeetus albicilla. The sequence continues at coordinate 80,574 of NW_027212553.1, forward strand.
GCTTTCAGGGCTGGCCCCTTCCTTGTGGGAGAAGGAGCCGGACGTTTGCCTTTTCGGAAAGAGGCTCTGCCGAGAACGAGCGCCGTGAGATATGCCGTCTGTGGTTAAGCACAGATGCCCAGTGCTGTTGTGCCTGTGCGTAGGGTGCACGGGGCCAGTGAAGACCAGCAAGAGCTTTCAGGGCTGGCCCCTTCCTTGTGGGAGAAGGAGCCGGACGTTTGCCTTTTCGGAAAGAGGCTCTGCCGAGAACGAGCGCCGTGAGATATGCCATCTGTTGTTAAGCACAGATGCCCAGTGCTGTTGTGCCTGTGGGTAGGGTGCACGGGGCCAGTGAAGACCAGCAAGAGCTTTCAGGGCTGGCCCCTTCCTTGTGGGAGAAGGAGCCGGACGTTTGCCTTTTCGGAAAGAGGCTCTGCCGAGAACGAGCGCCGTGAGATGCTGAGTCTCTGGGAAAGCACAGATGCCCAGTGCTGTTGTGCCTGTGGGTAGGGTGCACGGGGACAGTGAAGACCAGCAAGAGCTTTCAGGGCTGGCCCCTTCCTTGTGGGAGAAGGAGCCGGACGTTTGCCTTTTCGGAAAGAGGCTCTGCCGAGAACGAGCGCCGTGAGATATGCCGTCTGTGGTTAAGCACAGATGCCCAGTGCTGTTGTGCCTGTGGGTAGGGTGCACGGGGCCAGTGAAGACCAGCAAGAGCTTTCAGGGCTGGCCCCTTCCTTGTGGGAGAAGGAGCCGGACGTTTGCCTTTTCGGAAAGAGGCTCTGCCGAGAGCGAACGCAGTGAGATGCTGAGTCTCTGGGAAAGCACAGATGCCCAGTGCTGTTGTGCCTGTGGGTAGGGTGCACGGGGATAGTGAAGACCAGCAAGAGCTTTCAGGGCTGGCCCCTTCCTTGTGGGAGAAGGAGCCGGACGTTTGCCTTTTCGGAAAGAGGCTCTGCCGAGAACGAGCGCCGTGAGATATGCCGTCTGTGGTTAAGCACAGATGCCCATTGCTGTTGTGCCTGTGGGTAGGGTGCACGGGGCCAGTGAAGACCAGCAAGAGCTTTCAGGGCTGGCCCCTTCCTTGTGGGAGAAGGAGCCGGACGTTTGCCTTTTCGGAAAGAGGCTCTGCCGAGAACGAGCGCCGTGAGATATGCCGTCTGTGGTTAAGCACAGATGCCCAGTGCTGTTGTGCCTGTGCGTAGGGTGCACGGGGCCAGTGAAGACCAGCAAGAGCTTTCAGGGCTGGCCCCTTCCTTGTGGGAGAAGGAGCCGGACGTTTGCCTTTTCGGAAAGAGGCTCTGCCGAGAACGAGCGCCGTGAGATATGCCATCTGTTGTTAAGCACAGATGCCCAGTGCTGTTGTGCCTGTGGGTAGGGTGCACGGGGCCAGTGAAGACCAGCAAGAGCTTTCAGGGCTGGCCCCTTCCTTGTGGGAGAAGGAGCCGGACGTTTGCCTTTTCGGAAAGAGGCACTGCCGAGAACGAGCGCCGTGAGATGCTGAGTCTCTGGGAAAGCACAGATGCCCAGTGCTGTTGTGCCTGTGGGTAGGGTGCACGGGGACAGTGAAGACCAGCAAGAGCTTTCAGGGCTGGCCCCTTCCTTGTGGGAGAAGGAGCCGGACGTTTGCCTTTTCGGAAAGAGGCTCTGCCGAGACCGAGCGCCGTGAGATATGCCGTCTGTGGTTAAGCACAGATGCCCAGTGCTGTTGTGCCTATTCATAGGGTGCACGGGGACAGTGAAGACCAGCAAGAGCTTTCAGGGCTGGCCCCTTCCTTGTGGGACAAGGAGCCGGACGTTTGCCTTTTCGGAAAGAGGCTCTGCCGAGAACGAGCGCCGTGAGATGCTGAGCCTCTGAAAAAGGCACAGATGCCCAGTACTGTGGTGCCTGTGGGTAGGGTGCACGGGGATAGTGAAGACCAGCAAGAGCTTTCAGGGCTGGCCCCTTCCTTGTGGGAGAAGGAGCCGGACGTTTGCCTTTTCGGAAAGAGGCTCTGCCGAGAACGAGCGCCGTGAGATATGCCGTCTGTGGTTAAGCACAGATGCCCAGTGCTGTTGTGCCTGTGGATAGGGTGCACGGGGACAGTGAAGACCAGCAAGAGCTTTCAGGGCTGGCCCCTTCCTTGTGGGAGAAGGAGCCGGACGTTTGCCTTTTCGGAAAGAGGCTCTGCCGAGAACGAGCGCCGTGAGATGCTGAGTCTCTGGGAAAGCACAGATGCCCAGTGCTGTTGTGCCTGTGGGTAGGGTGCACGGGGCCAGTGAAGACCAGCAAGAGCTTTCAGGGCTGGCCCCTTCCTTGTGGGACAAGGAGCCGGACGTTTGCCTTTTCGGAAAGAGGCTCTGCCGAGAACGAGCGCCGTGAGATATGCCGTCTGTGGTTAAGCACAGATGCCCAGTGCTGTTGTGCTGTGCGTAGGGTGCACGGGGCCAGTGAAGACCAGCAAGAGCTTTCAGGGCTGGCCCCTTCCTTGTGGGAGAAGGAGCCGGACGTTTGCCTTTTCGGAAAGAGGCTCTGCCGAGAACGAGCGCCGTGAGATGCTGAGTCTCTGGGAAAGCACAGATGCCCAGTGCTGTTGTGCCTGTGGGTAGGGTGCACGGGGCCAGTGAAGACCAGCAAGAGCTTTCAGGGCTGGCCCCTTCCTTGTGGGAGAAGGAGCCGGACGTTTGCCTTTTCGGAAAGAGGCTCTGCCGAGAACGAGCGCCGTGAGATATGCCGTCTGTGGTTAAGCACAGATGCCCAGTGCTGTTGTGCCTGTGGGTAGGGTGCACGGGGACAGTGAAGACCAGCAAGAGCTTTCAGGGCTGGCCCCTTCCTTGTGGGAGAAGGAGCCGGACGTTTGCCTTTTCGGAAGGAGGCTCTGCCGAGAACGAGCGCCGTGAGATATGCCGTCTGTGGTTAAGCACAGATGCCCAGTGCTGTTGTGCCTGTGGGTAGGGTGCACGGGGACAGTGAAGACCAGCAAGAGCTTTCAGGGCTGGCCCCTTCCTTGTGGGAGAAGGAGCCGGACGTTTGCCTTTTCGGAAAGAGGCTCTGCCGAGAACGAGCGCCGTGAGATGCTGAGCGTCCTAAAAAGGCACAGATGCCCATTGCTGTTGTGCCTGTGGGCAGGGTGCACGGGGACAGTGAAGACCAGCAAGAGCTTTCAGGGCTGGCCCCTTCCTTGTGGGACAAGGAGCCGGACGTTTGCCTTTTCGGAAAGAGGCTCTGCCGAGAGCGAACGCCGTGAGATATGCCGTCTGTGGTTAAGCACAGATGCCCAGTGCTGTTGTGCCTGTGGGTAGGGTGCACGGGGCCAGTGAAGACCAGCAAGAGCTTTCAGGGCTGGCCCCTTCCTTGTGGGAGAAGGAGCCGGACGTTTGCCTTTTCGGAAAGAGGCTCTGCCGAGAATGAGCGCCGTGAGATGCTGAGTCTCTGGGAAAGCACAGATGCCCAGTGCTGTTGTGCCTGTGGGTAGGGTGCACGGGGATAGTGAAGACCAGCAAGAGCTTTCAGGGCTGGCCCCTTCCTTGTGGGAGAAGGAGCCGGACGTTTGCCTTTTCGGAAAGAGGCTCTGCCGAGAACGAGCGCCGTGAGATATGCCGTCTGTGGTTAAGCACAGATGCCCATTGCTGTTGTGCCTGTGGGTAGGGTGCACGGGGACAGTGAAGACCAGCAAGAGCTTTCAGGGCTGGCCCCTTCCTTGTGGGAGAAGGAGCCGGACGTTTGCCTTTTCGGAAAGAGGCTCTGCCGAGAACGAGCGCCGTGAGATATGCCGTCTGTGGTTAAGCACAGATGCCCAGTGCTGTTGTGCCTGTGCGTAGGGTGCACGGGGCCAGTGAAGACCAGCAAGAGCTTTCAGGGCTGGCCCCTTCCTTGTGGGAGAAGGAGCCGGACGTTTGCCTTTTCGGAAAGAGGCTCTGCCGAGAACGAGCGCCGTGAGATATGCCATCTGTTGTTAAGCACAGATGCCCAGTGCTGTTGTGCCTGTGGGTAGGGTGCACGGGGCCAGTGAAGACCAGCAAGAGCTTTCAGGGCTGGCCCCTTCCTTGTGGGAGAAGGAGCCGGACGTTTGCCTTTTCGGAAAGAGGCTCTGCCGAGAACGAGCGCCGTGAGATGCTGAGTCTCTGGGAAAGCACAGATGCCCAGTGCTGTTGTGCCTGTGGGTAGGGTGCACGGGGACAGTGAAGACCAGCAAGAGCTTTCAGGGCTGGCCCCTTCCTTGTGGGAGAAGGAGCCGGACGTTTGCCTTTTCGGAAAGAGGCTCTGCCGAGAACGAGCGCCGTGAGATATGCCGTCTGTGGTTAAGCACAGATGCCCAGTGCTGTTGTGCCTGTGGGTAGGGTGCACGGGGCCAGTGAAGACCAGCAAGAGCTTTCAGGGCTGGCCCCTTCCTTGTGGGAGAAGGAGCCGGACGTTTGCCTTTTCGGAAAGAGGCTCTGCCGAGAGCGAACGCAGTGAGATGCTGAGTCTCTGGGAAAGCACAGATGCCCAGTGCTGTTGTGCCTGTGGGTAGGGTGCACGGGGATAGTGAAGACCAGCAAGAGCTTTCAGGGCTGGCCCCTTCCTTGTGGGAGAAGGAGCCGGACGTTTGCCTTTTCGGAAAGAGGCTCTGCCGAGAACGAGCGCCGTGAGATATGCCGTCTGTGGTTAAGCACAGATGCCCAGTGCTGTTGTGCCTGTGGGTAGGGTGCACGGGGCCAGTGAAGACCAGCAAGAGCTTTCAGGGCTGGCCCCTTCCTTGTGGGAGAAGGAGCCGGACGTTTGCCTTTTCGGAAAGAGGCTCTGCCGAGAACGAGCGCCGTGAGATATGCCGTCTGTGGTTAAGCACAGATGCCCAGTGCTGTTGTGCCTGTGCGTAGGGTGCACGGGGCCAGTGAAGACCAGCAAGAGCTTTCAGGGCTGGCCCCTTCCTTGTGGGAGAAGGAGCCGGACGTTTGCCTTTTCGGAAAGAGGCTCTGCCGAGAACGAGCGCCGTGAGATATGCCATCTGTTGTTAAGCACAGATGCCCAGTGCTGTTGTGCCTGTGGGTAGGGTGCACGGGGCCAGTGAAGACCAGCAAGAGCTTTCAGGGCTGGCCCCTTCCTTGTGGGAGAAGGAGCCGGACGTTTGCCTTTTCGGAAAGAGGCTCTGCCGAGAACGAGCGCCGTGAGATGCTGAGTCTCTGGGAAAGCACAGATGCCCAGTGCTGTTGTGCCTGTGGGTAGGGTGCACGGGGACAGTGAAGACCAGCAAGAGCTTTCAGGGCTGGCCCCTTCCTTGTGGGAGAAGGAGCCGGACGTTTGCCTTTTCGGAAGGAGGCTCTGCCGAGAACGAGCGCCGTGAGATATGCCGTCTGTGGTTAAGCACAGATGCCCAGTGCTGTTGTGCCTGTGGGTAGGGTGCACGGGGACAGTGAAGACCAGCAAGAGCTTTCAGGGCTGGCCCCTTCCTTGTGGGAGAAGGAGCCGGACGTTTGCCTTTTCGGAAAGAGGCTCTGCTGAGAGCGAACGCAGTGAGATGCTGAGTCTCTGGGAAAGCACAGATGCCCAGTGCTGTTGTGCCTGTGGGTAGGGTGCACGGGGCCAGTGAAGACCAGCAAGAGCTTTCAGGGCTGGCCCCTTCCTTGTGGGAGAAGGAGCCGGACGTTTGCCTTTTCGGAAAGAGGCTCTGCCGAGAACGAGCGCCGTGAGATATGCCGTCTGTGGTTAAGCACAGATGCCCAGTGCTGTTGTGCCTGTGGGTAGGGTGCACGGGGACAGTGAAGACCAGCAAGAGCTTTCAGGGCTGGCCCCTTCCTTGTGGGAGAAGGAGCCGGACGTTTGCCTTTTCGGAAAGAGGCTCTGCTGAGAGCGAACGCAGTGAGATGCTGAGTCTCTGGGAAAGCACAGATGCCCAGTGCTGTTGTGCCTGTGGGTAGGGTGCACGGGGCCAGTGAAGACCAGCAAGAGCTTTCAGGGCTGGCCCCTTCCTTGTGGGAGAAGGAGCCGGACGTTTGCCTTTTCGGAAAGAGGCTCTGCCGAGAACGAGCGCCGTGAGATATGCCGTCTGTGGTTAAGCACAGATGCCCAGTGCTGTTGTGCCTGTGGGTAGGGTGCACGGGGCCAGTGAAGACCAGCAAGAGCTTTCAGGGCTGGCCCCTTCCTTGTGGGAGAAGGAGCCGGACGTTTGCCTTTTCGGAAAGAGGCTCTGCCGAGAGCGAACGCAGTGAGATGCTGAGTCTCTGGGAAAGCACAGATGCCCAGTGCTGTTGTGCCTGTGGGTAGGGTGCACGGGGATAGTGAAGACCAGCAAGAGCTTTCAGGGCTGGCCCCTTCCTTGTGGGAGAAGGAGCCGGACGTTTGCCTTTTCGGAAAGAGGCTCTGCCGAGAACGAGCGCCGTGAGATATGCCGTCTGTGGTTAAGCACAGATGCCCATTGCTGTTGTGCCTGTGGGTAGGGTGCACGGGGCCAGTGAAGACCAGCAAGAGCTTTCAGGGCTGGCCCCTTCCTTGTGGGAGAAGGAGCCGGACGTTTGCCTTTTCGGAAAGAGGCTCTGCCGAGAACGAGCGCCGTGAGATATGCCGTCTGTGGTTAAGCACAGATGCCCAGTGCTGTTGTGCCTGTGGGTAGGGTGCACGGGGCCAGTGAAGACCAGCAAGAGCTTTCAGGGCTGGCCCCTTCCTTGTGGGAGAAGGAGCCGGACGTTTGCCTTTTCGGAAAGAGGCTCTGCCGAGAACGAGCGCCGTGAGATATGCCATCTGTTGTTAAGCACAGATGCCCAGTGCTGTTGTGCCTGTGGATAGGGTGCACGGGGCCAGTGAAGACCAGCAAGAGCTTTCAGGGCTGGCCCCTTCCTTGTGGGAGAAGGAGCCGGACGTTTGCCTTTTCGGAAAGAGGCTCTGCCGAGAACGAGCGCCGTGAGATGCTGAGTCTCTGGGAAAGCACAGATGCCCAGTGCTGTTGTGCCTGTGGGTAGGGTGCACGGGGACAGTGAAGACCAGCAAGAGCTTTCAGGGCTGGCCCCTTCCTTGTGGGAGAAGGAGCCGGACGTTTGCCTTTTCGGAAGGAGGCTCTGCCGAGAACGAGCGCCGTGAGATATGCCGTCTGTGGTTAAGCACAGATGCCCAGTGCTGTTGTGCCTGTGGGTAGGGTGCACGGGGCCAGTGAAGACCAGCAAGAGCTTTCAGGGCTGGCCCCTTCCTTGTGGGAGAAGGAGCCGGACGTTTGCCTTTTCGGAAAGAGGCTCTGCTGAGAGCGAACGCAGTGAGATGCTGAGTCTCTGGGAAAGCACAGATGCCCAGTGCTGTTGTGCCTGTGGGTAGGGTGCACGGGGCCAGTGAAGACCAGCAAGAGCTTTCAGGGCTGGCCCCTTCCTTGTGGGAGAAGGAGCCGGACGTTTGCCTTTTCGGAAAGAGGCTCTGCCGAGAACGAGCGCCGTGAGATATGCCGTCTGTGGTTAAGCACAGATGCCCAGTGCTGTTGTGCCTGTGGATAGGGTGCACGGGGACAGTGAAGACCAGCAAGAGCTTTCAGGGCTGGCCCCTTCCTTGTGGGAGAAGGAGCCGGACGTTTGCCTTTTCGGAAAGAGGCTCTGCCGAGAACGAGCGCCGTGAGATGCTGAGTCTCTGGGAAAGCACAGATGCCCAGTGCTGTTGTGCCTGTGGGTAGGGTGCACGGGGCCAGTGAAGACCAGCAAGAGCTTTCAGGGCTGGCCCCTTCCTTGTGGGACAAGGAGCCGGACGTTTGCCTTTTCGGAAAGAGGCTCTGCCGAGAACGAGCGCCGTGAGATATGCCGTCTGTGGTTAAGCACAGATGCCCAGTGCTGTTGTGCCTGTGCGTAGGGTGCACGGGGCCAGTGAAGACCAGCAAGAGCTTTCAGGGCTGGCCCCTTCCTTGTGGGAGAAGGAGCCGGACGTTTGCCTTTTCGGAAAGAGGCTCTGCCGAGAACGAGCGCCGTGAGATGCTGACTCTCTGGGAAAGCACAGATGCCCAGTGCTGTTGTGCCTGTGGGTAGGGTGCACGGGGACAGTGAAGACCAGCAAGAGCTTTCAGGGCTGGCCCCTTCCTTGTGGGACAAGGAGCCGGACGTTTGCCTTTTCGGAAAGAGGCTCTGCCGAGAACGAGCGCCGTGAGATATGCCGTCTGTGGTTAAGCACAGATGCCCATTCCTGTTGTGCCTGTGGGTAGGTTGCACGGGGACAGTGAAGACCAGCAAGAGCTTTCAGGGCTGGCCCCTTCCTTGTGGGAGAAGGAGCCGGACGTTTGCCTTTTCGGAAAGAGGCTCTGCCGAGAACGAGCGCCGTGAGATATGCCGTCTGTGGTTAAGCACAGATGCCCAGTGCTGTTGTGCCTGTGGGTAGGGTGCACGGGGACAGTGAAGACCAGCAAGAGCTTTCAGGGCTGGCCCCTTCCTTGTGGGAGAAGGAGCCGGACGTTTGCCTTTTCGGAAAGAGGCTCTGCCGACAACAAGCGCCGTGAGATGCTGAGTCTCTGGGAAAGCACAGATGCCCAGTGCTGTTGTGCCTGTGGGTAGGGTGCACGGGGACAGTGAAGACCAGCAAGAGCTTTCAGGGCTGGCCCCTTCCTTGTGGGAGAAGGAGCCGGACGTTTGCCTTTTCGGAAAGAGGCTCTGCCGAGAACGAGCGCCGTGAGATATGCCGTCTGTGGTTAAGCACAGATGCCCAGTGCTGTTGTGCCTGTGGGTAGGGTGCACGGGGCCAGTGAAGACCAGCAAGAGCTTTCAGGGCTGGCCCCTTCCTTGTGGGAGAAGGAGCCGGACGTTTGCCTTTTCGGAAAGAGGCTCTGCCGAGAGCGAACGCAGTGAGATGCTGAGTCTCTGGGAAAGCACAGATGCCCAGTGCTGTTGTGCCTGTGGGTAGGGTGCACGGGGACAGTGAAGACCAGCAAGAGCTTTCAGGGCTGGCCCCTTCCTTGTGGGAGAAGGAGCCGGACGTTTGCCTTTTCGGAAAGAGGCTCTGCCGAGAACGAGCGCCGTGAGATATGCCGTCTGTGGTTAAGCACAGATGCCCAGTGCTGTTGTGCCTATGCATAGGGTGCACGGGGATAGTGAAGACCAGCAAGAGCTTTCAGGGCTGGCCCCTTCCTTGTGGGAGAAGGAGCCGGACGTTTGCCTTTTCGGAAAGAGGCTCTGCCGAGAACGAGCGCCGTGAGATATGCCGTCTGTGGTTAAGCACAGATGCCCAGTGCTGTTGTGCCTGTGCGTAGGGTGCACGGGGCCAGTGAAGACCAGCAAGAGCTTTCAGGGCTGGCCCCTTCCTTGTGGGAGAAGGAGCCGGACGTTTGCCTTTTCGGAAAGAGGCTCTGCCGAGAACGAGCGCCGTGAGATATGCCGTCTGTGGTTAAGCACAGATGCCCATTCCTGTTGTGCCTGTGGGTAGGTTGCACGGGGACAGTGAAGACCAGCAAGAGCTTTCAGGGCTGGCCCCTTCCTTGTGGGAGAAGGAGCCAGACGTTTGCCTTTTCGGAAAGAGGCTCTGCCGAGAACGAGCGCCGTGAGATATGCCGTCTGTGGTTAAGCACAGATGCCCAGTGCTGTTGTGCCTGTGGGTAGGGTGCACGGGGCCAGTGAAGACCAGCAAGAGCTTTCAGGGCTGGCCCCTTCCTTGTGGGAGAAGGAGCCGGACGTTTGCCTTTTCGGAAAGAGGCTCTGCCGAGAACGAGCGCCGTGAGATGCTGAGTCTCTGGGAAAGCACAGATGCCCAGTGCTGTTGTGCCTGTGGGTAGGGTGCACGGGGCCAGTGAAGACCAGCAAGAGCTTTCAGGGCTGGCCCCTTCCTTGTGGGAGAAGGAGCCGGACGTTTGCCTTTTCGGAAAGAGGCTCTGCCGAGAACGAGCGCCGTGAGATATGCCGTCTGTGGTTAAGCACAGATGCCCAGTGCTGTTGTGCCTATTCATAGGTTGCACGGGGCCAGTGAAGACCAGCAAGAGCTTTCAGGGCTGGCCCCTTCCTTGTGGGAGAAGGAGCCGGACGTTTGCCTTTTCGGAAAGAGGCTCTGCCGAGAACGAGCGCCGTGAGATGCTGAGTCTCTGGGAAAGCACAGATGACCAGTGCTGTTGTGCCTGTGGGTAGGGTGCACGGGGCCAGTGAAGACCAGCAAGAGCTTTCAGGGCTGGCCCCTTCCTTGTGGGAGAAGGAGCCGGACGTTTGCCTTTTCGGAAAGAGGCTCTGCCGAGAACGAGCGCCGTGAGATATGCCGTCTGTGGTTAAGCACAGATGCCCAGTGCTGTTGTGCCTGTGGGTAGGGTGCACGGGGCCAGTGAAGACTAGCAAGAGCTTTCAGGGCTGGCCCCTTCCTTGTGGGAGAAGGAGCCGGACGTTTGCCTTTTCGGAAAGAGGCTCTGCCGAGAACGAGCGCCGTGAGATATGCCGTCTGTGGTTAAGCACAGATGCCCAGTGCTGTTGTGCCTGTGGGTAGGGTGCACGGGGATAGTGAAGACCAGCAAGAGCTTTCAGGGCTGGCCCCTTCCTTGTGGGAGAAGGAGCCGGACGTTTGCCTTTTCGGAAAGAGGCTCTGCCGAGAACGAGCGCCATGAGATATGCCGTCTGTGGTTAAGCACAGATGCCCAGTGCTGTTGTGCCTGTGCGTAGGGTGCACGGGGCCAGTGAAGACCAGCAAGAGCTTTCAGGGCTGGCCCCTTCCTTGTGGGAGAAGGAGCCGGACGTTTGCCTTTTCGGAAAGAGGCTCTGCCGAGAACGAGCGCCGTGAGATGCTGAGTCTCTGGGAAAGCACAGATGCCCAGTGCTGTTGTGCCTGTGGGTAGGGTGCACGGGGCCAGTGAAGACCAGCAAGAGCTTTCAGGGCTGGCCCCTTCCTTGTGGGAGAAGGAGCCGGACGTTTGCCTTTTCGGAAAGAGGCTCTGCCGAGAACGAGCGCCGTGAGATATGCCGTCTGTGGTTAAGCACAGATGCCCAGTGCTGTTGTGCCTATTCATAGGGTGCACGGGGCCAGTGAAGACCAGCAAGAGCTTTCAGGGCTGGCCCCTTCCTTGTGGGAGAAGGAGCCGGACGTTTGCCTTTTCGGAAAGAGGCTCTGCCGAGAACGAGCGCCGTGAGATATGCCGTCTGTGGTTAAGCACAGATGCCCAGTGCTGTTGTGCCTGTGGGTAGGGTGCACGGGGACAGTGAAGACCAGCAAGAGCTTTCAGGGCTGGCCCCTTCCTTGTGGGAGAAGGAGCCGGACGTTTGCCTTTTCGGAAAGAGGCTCTGCCGAGAACGAGCGCCGTGAGATATGCCGTCTGTGGTTAAGCACAGATGCCCAGTGCTGTTGTGCCTGTGGGTAGGGTGCACGGGGCCAGTGAAGACCAGCAAGAGCTTTCAGGGCTGGCCCCTTCCTTGTGGGAGAAGGAGCCGGACGTTTGCCTTTTCGGAAAGAGGCTCTGCCGAGAACGAGCGCCGTGAGATGCTGAGTCTCTGGGAAAGCACAGATGCCCAGTGCTGTTGTGCCTGTGGGTAGGGTGCGCGGGGACAGTGAAGACCAGCAAGAGCTTTCAGGGCTGGCCCCTTCCTTGTGGGAGAAGGAGCCGGACGTTTGCCTTTTCGGAAAGAGGCTCTGCCGAGAACGAGCGCCGTGAGATATGCCGTCTGTGGTTAAGCACAGATGCCCAGTGCTGTTGTGCCTGTGGGTAGGGTGCACGGGGCCAGTGAAGACCAGCAAGAGCTTTCAGGGCTGGCCCCTTCCTTGTGGGAGAAGGAGCCGGACGTTTGCCTTTTCGGAAAGAGGCTCTGCCGAGAACGAGCGCCGTGAGATATGCCGTCTGTGGTTAAGCACAGATGCCCAGTGCTGTTGTGCCTGTGGGTAGGGTGCACGGGGACAGTGAAGACCAGCAAGAGCTTTCAGGGCTGGCCCCTTCCTTGTGGGAGAAGGAGCCGGACGTTTGCCTTTTCGGAAAGAGGCTCTGCCGAGAACGAGCGCCGTGAGATATGCCGTCTGTGGTTAAGCACAGATGCCCAGTGCTGTTGTGCCTGTGCGTAGGGTGCACGGGGACAGTGAAGACCAGCAAGAGCTTTCAGGGCTGGCCCCTTCCTTGTGGGAGAAGGAGCCGGACGTTTGCCTTTTCGGAAAGAGGCTCTGCCGAGAACGAGCGCCGTGAGATATGCCGTCTGTGGTTAAGCACAGATGCCCAGTGCTGTTGTGCCTGTGGGTAGGGTGCACGGGGCCAGTGAAGACCAGCAAGAGCTTTCAGGGCTGGCCCCTTCCTTGTGGGAGAAGGAGCCGGACGTTTGCCTTTTCGGAAAGAGGCTCTGCCGAGAACGAGCGCCGTGAGATATGCCGTCTGTGGTTAAGCACAGATGCCCAGTGCTGTTGTGCCTGTGGGTAGGGTGCACGGGGATAGTGAAGACCAGCAAGAGCTTTCAGGGCTGGCCCCTTCCTTGTGGGAGAAGGAGCCGGACGTTTGCCTTTTCGGAAAGAGGCTCTGCCGAGAACGAGCGCCGTGAGATATGCCGTCTGTGGTTAAGCACAGATGCCCAGTGCTGTTGTGCCTGTGGGTAGGGTGCACGGGGACAGTGAAGACCAGCAAGAGCTTTCAGGGCTGGCCCCTTCCTTGTGGGAGAAGGAGCCGGACGTTTGCCTTTTCGGAAAGAGGCTCTGCCGACAACAAGCGCCGTGAGATGCTGAGCGTCCTAAAAAGGCACAGATGCCCAGTGCTGTTGTGCCTGTGGATAGGGTGCACGGGGCCAGTGAAGACCAGCAAGAGCTTTCAGGGCTGGCCCCTTCCTTGTGGGAGAAGGAGCCGGACGTTTGCCTTTTCGGAAAGAGGCTCTGCCGAGAGCGAGCGCCGTGAGATATGCCGTCTGTGGTTAAGCACAGATGCCCATTGCTGCTGTGCCTATGCATAGGGTGCATGGGGACAGTGAAGACCAGCAAGAGCTTTCAGGGCTGGCCCCTTCCTTGTGGGAGAAGGAGCCAGACGTTTGCCTTTTCGGAAGGAGGCTCTGCCGAGAACGAGCGCCGTGAGATATGCCGTCTGTGGTTAAGCACAGATGCCCAGTGCTGTTGTGCCTGTGCGTAGGGTGCACGGGGCCAGTGAAGACCAGCAAGAGCTTTCAGGGCTGGCCCCTTCCTTGTGGGAGAAGGAGCCGGACGTTTGCCTTTTCGGAAAGAGGCTCTGCCGAGAGCGAACGCAGTGAGATGCTGAGTCTCTGGGAAAGCACAGATGCCCAGTGCTGTTGTGCCTGTGGGTAGGGTGCACGGGGATAGTGAAGACCAGCAAGAGCTTTCAGGGCTGGCCCCTTCCTTGTGGGAGAAGGAGCCGGACGTTTGCCTTTTCGGAAGGAGGCTCTGCCGAGAACGAGCGCCGTGAGATGCTGAGTCTCTGGGAAAGCACAGATGCCCATTGTTGTTGATCCTGTGGATAGGGTGCACGGGGACAGTGAAGACCAGCAAGAGCTTTCAGGGCTGGCCCCTTCCTTGTGGGAGAAGGAGCCGGACGTTTGCCTTTTCGGAAAGAGGCTCTGCCGAGAACGAGCGCCGTGAGATATGCCTTCTGTGGATAAGCACAGATGCCCAGTGCTGTTGTGCCTGTGGATAGGGTGCACGGGGACAGTGAAGACCAGCAAGAGCTTTCAGGGCTGGCCCCTTCCTTGTGGGAGAAGGAGCCGGACGTTTGCCTTTTCGGAAAGAGGCTCTGCCGAGAACGAGCGCCGTGAGATGCTGAGTCTCTGGGAAAGCACAGATGCCCAGTGCTGTTGTGCCTGTGGGTAGGGTGCACGGGGATAGTGAAGACCAGCAAGAGCTTTCAGGGCTGGCCCCTTCCTTGTGGGAGAAGGAGCCGGACGTTTGCCTTTTCGGAAAGAGGCTCTGCCGAGAACGAGCGCCGTGAGATATGCCGTCTGTGGTTAAGCACAGATGCCCAGTGCTGTTGTGCCTGTGCGTAGGGTGCACGGGGCCAGTGAAGACCAGCAAGAGCATTCAGGGCTGGCCCCTTCCTTGTGGGAGAAGGAGCCGGACGTTTGCCTTTTCGGAAAGAGGCTCTGCCGAGAACGAGCGCCGTGAGATATGCCGTATGTGGTTAAGCACAGATGCCCAGTGCTGTTGTGCCTGTGGGTAGGGTGCACGGGGATAGTGAAGACCAGCAAGAGCTTTCAGGGCTGGCCCCTTCCTTGTGGGACAAGGAGCCGGACGTTTGCCTTTTCGGAAAGAGGCTCTGCCGAGAACGAGCGCCGTGAGATATGCCTTCTGTGGATAAGCACAGATGCCCAGTGCTGTTGTGCCTGTGGATAGGGTGCACGGGGACAGTGAAGACCAGCAAGAGCTTTCAGGGCTGGCCCCTTCCTTGTGGGAGAAGGAGCTGGACGTTTGCCTTTTCGGAAAGAGGCTCTGCCGAGAACGAGCGCCGTGAGATGCTGAGTCTCTGGGAAAGCACAGATGCCCAGTGCTGTTGTGCCTGTGGGTAGGGTGCACGGGGCCAGTGAAGACCAGCAAGAGCTTTCAGGGCTGGCCCCTTCCTTGTGGGACAAGGAGCCGGACGTTTGCCTTTTCGGAAAGAGGCTCTGCCGAGAACGAGCGCCGTGAGATATGCCGTCTGTGGTTAAGCACAGATGCCCAGTGCTGTTGTGCCTGTGCGTAGGGTGCACGGGGCCAGTGAAGACCAGCAAGAGCATTCAGGGCTGGCCCCTTCCTTGTGGGAGAAGGAGCCGGACGTTTGCCTTTTCGGAAAGAGGCTCTGCCGAGAACGAGCGCCGTGAGATATGCCGTCTGTGGTTAAGCACAGATGCCCAGTGCTGTTGTGCCTGTGGGTAGGGTGCACGGGGATAGTGAAGACCAGCAAGAGCTTTCAGGGCTGGCCCCTTCCTTGTGGGAGAAGGAGCCGGACGTTTGCCTTTTCGGAAAGAGGCTCTGCCGAGAACGAGCGCCGTGAGATATGCCGTCTGTGGTTAAGCACAGATGCCCAGTGCTGTTGTGCCTGTGGGTAGGGTGCACGGGGACAGTGAAGACCAGCAAGAGCTTTCAGGGCTGGCCCCTTCCTTGTGGGAGAAGGAGCCGGACGTTTGCCTTTTCGGAAAGAGGCTCTGCCGAGAACGAGCGCCGTGAGATATGCCGTCTGTGGTTAAGCACAGATGCCCAGTGCTGTTGTGCCTGTGGGTAGGGTGCACGGGGCCAGTGAAGACCAGCAAGAGCTTTCAGGGCTGGCCCCTTCCTTGTGGGAGAAGGAGCCGGACGTTTGCCTTTTCGGAAAGAGGCTCTGCCGAGAACGAGCGCCGTGAGATATGCCGTCTGTGGTTAAGCACAGATGCCCAGTGCTGTTGTGCCTGTGGGTAGGGTGCACGGGGCCAGTGAAGACCAGCAAGAGCTTTCAGGGCTGGCCCCTTCCTTGTGGGAGAAGGAGCCGGACGTTTGCCTTTTCGGAAAGAGGCTCTGCCGAGAGCGAACGCAGTGAGATGCTGAGTCTCTGGGAAAGCACAGATGCCCAGTGCTGTTGTGCCTGTGGGTAGGGTGCACGGGGACAGTGAAGACCAGCAAGAGCTTTCAGGGCTGGCCCCTTCCTTGTGGGAGAAGGAGCCGGACGTTTGCCTTTTCGGAAAGAGGCTCTGCCGAGAACGAGCGCCGTGAGATATGCCGTCTGTGGTTAAGCACAGATGCCCAGTGCTGTTGTGCCTGTGGGTAGGGTGCACGGGGATAGTGAAGACCAGCAAGAGCTTTCAGGGCTGGCCCCTTCCTTGTGGGAGAAGGAGCCGGACGTTTGCCTTTTCGGAAAGAGGCTCTGCCGAGAACGAGCGCCGTGAGATATGCCGTCTGTGGTTAAGCACAGATGCCCAGTGCTGTTGTGCCTGTGCGTAGGGTGCACGGGGCCAGTGAAGACCAGCAAGAGCTTTCAGGGCTGGCCCCTTCCTTGTGGGAGAAGGAGCCGGACGTTTGCCTTTTCGGAAAGAGGCTCTGCCGAGAACGAGCGCCGTGAGATGCTGAGTCTCTGGGAAAGCACAGATGCCCAGTGCTGTTGTGCCTGTGGGTAGGGTGCACGGGGCCAGTGAAGACCAGCAAGAGCTTTCAGGGCTGGCCCCTTCCTTGTGGGAGAAGGAGCCGGACGTTTGCCTTTTCGGAAAGAGGCTCTGCCGAGAACGAGCGCCGTGAGATATGCCGTCTGTGGTTAAGCACAGATGCCCAGTGCTGTTGTGCCTGTGGGTAGGGTGCACGGGGCCAGTGAAGACCAGCAAGAGCTTTCAGGGCTGGCCCCTTCCTTGTGGGAGAAGGAGCCGGACGTTTGCCTTTTCGGAAAGAGGCTCTGCCGAGAGCGAACGCAGTGAGATGCTGAGTCTCTGGGAAAGCACAGATGCCCAGTGCTGTTGTGCCTGTGGGTAGGGTGCACGGGGACAGTGAAGACCAGCAAGAGCTTTCAGGGCTGGCCCCTTCCTTGTGGGAGAAGGAGCCGGACGTTTGCCTTTTCGGAAAGAGGCTCTGCCGAGAACGAGCGCCGTGAGATATGCCGTCTGTGGTTAAGCACAGATGCCCAGTGCTGTTGTGCCTGTGCGTAGGGTGCACGGGGATAGTGAAGACCAGCAAGAGCTTTCAGGGCTGGCCCCTTCCTTGTGGGAGAAGGAGCCGGACGTTTGCCTTTTCGGAAAGAGGCTCTGCCGAGAACGAGCGCCGTGAGATATGCCGTCTGTGGTTAAGCACAGATGCCCAGTGCTGTTGTGCCTGTGCGTAGGGTGCACGGGGCCAGTGAAGACCAGCAAGAGCTTTCAGGGCTGGCCCCTTCCTTGTGGGAGAAGGAGCCGGACGTTTGCCTTTTCGGAAAGAGGCTCTGCCGAGAACGAGCGCCGTGAGATGCTGAGTCTCTGGGAAAGCACAGATGCCCAGTGCTGTTGTGCCTGTGGGTAGGGTGCACGGGGCCAGTGAAGACCAGCAAGAGCTTTCAGGGCTGGCCCCTTCCTTGTGGGAGAAGGAGCCGGACGTTTGCCTTTTCGGAAAGAGGCTCTGCCGAGAACGAGCGCCGTGAGATATGCCGTCTGTGGTTAAGCACAGATGCCCAGTGCTGTTGTGCCTGTGCGTAGGGTGCACGGGGACAGTGAAGACCAGCAAGAGCTTTCAGGGCTGGCCCCTTCCTTGTGGGAGAAGGAGCCGGACGTTTGCCTTTTCGGAAAGAGGCTCTGCCGAGAACGAGCGCCGTGAGATGCTGAGTCTCTGGGAAAGCACAGATGCCCAGTGCTGTTGTGCCTGTGGGTAGGGTGCACGGGGCCAGTGAAGACCAGCAAGAGCTTTCAGGGCTGGCCCCTTCCTTGTGGGAGAAGGAGCCGGACGTTTGCCTTTTCGGAAAGAGGCTCTGCCGAGAACGAGCGCCGTGAGATATGCCGTCTGTGGTTAAGCACAGATGCCCAGTGCTGTTGTGCCTGTGGGTAGGGTGCACGGGGCCAGTGAAGACCAGCAAGAGCTTTCAGGGCTGGCCCCTTCCTTGTGGGAGAAGGAGCCGGACGTTTGCCTTTTCGGAAAGAGGCTCTGCCGAGAACGAGCGCCGTGAGATATGCCGTCTGTGGTTAAGCACAGATGCCCAGTGCTGTTGTGCCTGTGGGTAGGGTGCACGGGGCCAGTGAAGACCAGCAAGAGCTTTCAGGGCTGGCCCCTTCCTTGTGGGAGAAGGAGCCGGACGTTTGCCTTTTCGGAAAGAGGCTCTGCCGAGAGCGAACGCAGTGAGATGCTGAGTCTCTGGGAAAGCACAGATGCCCAGTGCTGTTGTGCCTGTGGGTAGGGTGCACGGGGACAGTGAAGACCAGCAAGAGCTTTCAGGGCTGGCCCCTTCCTTGTGGGAGAAGGAGCCGGACGTTTGCCTTTTCGGAAAGAGGCTCTGCCGAGAACGAGCGCCGTGAGATATGCCGTCTGTGGTTAAGCACAGATGCCCAGTGCTGTTGTGCCTGTGGGTAGGGTGCACGGGGATAGTGAAGACCAGCAAGAGCTTTCAGGGCTGGCCCCTTCCTTGTGGGAGAAGGAGCCGGACGTTTGCCTTTTCGGAAAGAGGCTCTGCCGAGAACGAGCGCCGTGAGATATGCCGTCTGTGGTTAAGCACAGATGCCCAGTGCTGTTGTGCCTGTGCGTAGGGTGCACGGGGCCAGTGAAGACCAGCAAGAGCTTTCAGGGCTGGCCCCTTCCTTGTGGGAGAAGGAGCCGGACGTTTGCCTTTTCGGAAAGAGGCTCTGCCGAGAACGAGCGCCGTGAGATGCTGAGTCTCTGGGAAAGCACAGATGCCCAGTGCTGTTGTGCCTGTGGGTAGGGTGCACGGGGCCAGTGAAGACCAGCAAGAGCTTTCAGGGCTGGCCCCTTCCTTGTGGGAGAAGGAGCCGGACGTTTGCCTTTTCGGAAAGAGGCTCTGCCGAGAACGAGCGCCGTGAGATATGCCGTCTGTGGTTAAGCACAGATGCCCAGTGCTGTTGTGCCTGTGGGTAGGGTGCACGGGGCCAGTGAAGACCAGCAAGAGCTTTCAGGGCTGGCCCCTTCCTTGTGGGAGAAGGAGCCGGACGTTTGCCTTTTCGGAAAGAGGCACTGCCGAGAGCGAGCGCCGTGAGATGCTGAGTCTCTGGGAAAGCACAGATGCCCATTGCTGTTGTGCCTGTGGGTAGGGTGCACGGGGACAGTGAAGACCAGCAAGAGCTTTCAGGGCTGGCCCCTTCCTTGTGGGAGAAGGAGCCGGACGTTTGCCTTTTCGGAAAGAGGCTCTGCCGAGAACGAGCGCCGTGAGATATGCCGTCTGTGGTTAAGCACAGATGCCCAGTGCTGTTGTGCCTGTGGGTAGGGTGCACGGGGATAGTGAAGACCAGCAAGAGCTTTCAGGGCTGGCCCCTTCCTTGTGGGAGAAGGAGCCGGACGTTTGCCTTTTCGGAAAGAGGCTCTGCCGAGAACGAGCGCCGTGAGATATGCCGTCTGTGGTTAAGCACAGATGCCCAGTGCTGTTGTGCCTGTGCGTAGGGTGCACGGGGCCAGTGAAGACCAGCAAGAGCTTTCAGGGCTGGCCCCTTCCTTGTGGGAGAAGGAGCCGGACGTTTGCCTTTTCGGAAAGAGGCTCTGCCGAGAACGAGCGCCGTGAGATGCTGAGTCTCTGGGAAAGCACAGATGCCCAGTGCTGTTGTGCCTGTGGGTAGGGTGCACGGGGCCAGTGAAGACCAGCAAGAGCTTTCAGGGCTGGCCCCTTCCTTGTGGGAGAAGGAGCCGGACGTTTGCCTTTTCGGAAAGAGGCTCTGCCGAGAACGAGCGCCGTGAGATATGCCGTCTGTGGTTAAGCACAGATGCCCAGTGCTGTTGTGCCTGTGCGTAGGGTGCACGGGGACAGTGAAGACCAGCAAGAGCTTTCAGGGCTGGCCCCTTCCTTGTGGGAGAAGGAGCCGGACGTTTGCCTTTTCGGAAAGAGGCTCTGCCGAGAACGAGCGCCGTGAGATGCTGAGTCTCTGGGAAAGCACAGATGCCCAGTGCTGTTGTGCCTGTGGGTAGGGTGCACGGGGCCAGTGAAGACCAGCAAGAGCTTTCAGGGCTGGCCCCTTCCTTGTGGGAGAAGGAGCCGGACGTTTGCCTTTTCGGAAAGAGGCTCTGCCGAGAACGAGCGCCGTGAGATATGCCGTCTGTGGTTAAGCACAGATGCCCAGTGCTGTTGTGCCTGTGGGTAGGGTGCACGGGGCCAGTGAAGACCAGCAAGAGCTTTCAGGGCTGGCCCCTTCCTTGTGGGAGAAGGAGCCGGACGTTTGCCTTTTCGGAAAGAGGCTCTGCCGAGAACGAGCGCCGTGAGATGCTGAGTCTCTGGGAAAGCACAGATGCCCAGTGCTGTTGTGCCTGTGGGTAGGGTGCACGGGGACAGTGAAGACCAGCAAGAGCTTTCAGGGCTGGCCCCTTCCTTGTGGGAGAAGGAGCCGGACGTTTGCCTTTTCGGAAAGAGGCTCTGCCGAGAACGAGCGCCGTGAGATATGCCGTCTGTGGTTAAGCACAGATGCCCAGTGCTGTTGTGCCTGTGCGTAGGGTGCACGGGGACAGTGAAGACCAGCAAGAGCTTTCAGGGCTGGCCCCTTCCTTGTGGGAGAAGGAGCCGGACGTTTGCCTTTTCGGAAAGAGGCTCTGCCGAGAGCGAACGCAGTGAGATGCTGAGTCTCTGGGAAAGCACAGATGCCCAGTGCTGTTGTGCCTGTGGGTAGGGTGCACGGGGACAGTGAAGACCAGCAAGAGCTTTCAGGGCTGGCCCCTTCCTTGTGGGAGAAGGAGCCGGACGTTTGCCTTTTCGGAAAGAGGCTCTGCCGAGAGCGAACGCAGTGAGATGCTGAGTCTCTGGGAAAGCACAGATGCCCAGTGCTGTTGTGCCTGTGGGTAGGGTGCACGGGGACAGTGAAGACCAGCAAGAGCTTTCAGGGCTGGCCCCTTCCTTGTGGGAGAAGGAGCCGGACGTTTGCCTTTTCGGAAAGAGGCTCTGCCGAGAACGAGCGCCGTGAGATATGCCGTCTGTGGTTAAGCACAGATGCCCAGTGCTGTTGTGCCTGTGGGTAGGGTGCACGGGGATAGTGAAGACCAGCAAGAGCTTTCAGGGCTGGCCCCTTCCTTGTGGGAGAAGGAGCCGGACGTTTGCCTTTTCGGAAAGAGGCTCTGCCGAGAACGAGCGCCGTGAGATATGCCGTCTGTGGTTAAGCACAGATGCCCAGTGCTGTTGTGCCTGTGCGTAGGGTGCACGGGGCCAGTGAAGACCAGCAAGAGCTTTCAGGGCTGGCCCCTTCCTTGTGGGAGAAGGAGCCGGACGTTTGCCTTTTCGGAAAGAGGCTCTGCCGAGAACGAGCGCCGTGAGATATGCCGTCTGTGGTTAAGCACAGATGCCCATTCCTGTTGTGCCTGTGGGTAGGTTGCACGGGGACAGTGAAGACCAGCAAGAGCTTTCAGGGCTGGCCCCTTCCTTGTGGGAGAAGGAGCCAGACGTTTGCCTTTTCGGAAAGAGGCTCTGCCGAGAACGAGCGCCGTGAGATATGCCGTCTGTGGTTAAGCACAGATGCCCAGTGCTGTTGTGCCTGTGGGTAGGGTGCACGGGGCCAGTGAAGACCAGCAAGAGCTTTCAGGGCTGGCCCCTTCCTTGTGGGAGAAGGAGCCGGACGTTTGCCTTTTCGGAAAGAGGCTCTGCCGAGAACGAGCGCCGTGAGATATGCCGTCTGTGGTTAAGCACAGATGCCCAGTGCTGTTGTGCCTGTGGGTAGGGTGCACGGGGCCAGTGAAGACCAGCAAGAGCTTTCAGGGCTGGCCCCTTCCTTGTGGGAGAAGGAGCCGGACGTTTGCCTTTTCGGAAAGAGGCTCTGCCGAGAACGAGCGCCGTGAGATATGCCGTCTGTGGTTAAGCACAGATGCCCAGTGCTGTTGTGCCTGTGGGTAGGGTGCACGGGGACAGTGAAGACCAGCAAGAGCTTTCAGGGCTGGCCCCTTCCTTGTGGGAGAAGGAGCCGGACGTTTGCCTTTTCGGAAAGAGGCTCTGCCGAGAGCGAACGCAGTGAGATGCTGAGTCTCTGGGAAAGCACAGATGCCCAGTGCTGTTGTGCCTGTGGGTAGGGTGCACGGGGACAGTGAAGACCAGCAAGAGCTTTCAGGGCTGGCCCCTTCCTTGTGGGAGAAGGAGCCGGACGTTTGCCTTTTCGGAAAGAGGCTCTGCCGAGAACGAGCGCCGTGAGATATGCCGTCTGTGGTTAAGCACAGATGCCCAGTGCTGTTGTGCCTGTGGGTAGGGTGCACGGGGATAGTGAAGACCAGCAAGAGCTTTCAGGGCTGGCCCCTTCCTTGTGGGAGAAGGAGCCGGACGTTTGCCTTTTCGGAAAGAGGCTCTGCCGAGAACGAGCGCCGTGAGATGCTGAGTCTCTGGGAAAGCACAGATGCCCAGTGCTGTTGTGCCTGTGGGTAGGGTGCACGGGGACAGTGAAGACCAGCAAGAGCTTTCAGGGCTGGCCCCTTCCTTGTGGGAGAAGGAGCCGGACGTTTGCCTTTTCGGAAAGAGGCTCTGCCGAGAACGAGCGCCGTGAGATGCTGAGTCTCTGGGAAAGCACAGATGCCCAGTGCTGTTGTGCCTGTGGGTAGGGTGCACGGGGCCAGTGAAGACCAGCAAGAGCTTTCAGGGCTGGCCCCTTCCTTGTGGGAGAAGGAGCCGGACGTTTGCCTTTTCGGAAAGAGGCTCTGCCGAGAACGAGCGCCGTGAGATATGCCGTCTGTGGTTAAGCACAGATGCCCAGTGCTGTTGTGCCTGTGGGTAGGGTGCACGGGGCCAGTGAAGACCAGCAAGAGCTTTCAGGGCTGGCCCCTTCCTTGTGGGAGAAGGAGCCGGACGTTTGCCTTTTCGGAAAGAGGCTCTGCCGAGAACGAGCGCCATGAGATATGCCGTCTGTGGTTAAGCACAGATGCCCAGTGCTGTTGTGCCTGTGGGTAGGGTGCACGGGGCCAGTGAAGACCAGCAAGAGCTTTCAGGGCTGGCCCCTTCCTTGTGGGAGAAGGAGCCGGACGTTTGCCTTTTCGGAAAGAGGCTCTGCCGAGAACGAGCGCCGTGAGATATGCCGTCTGTGGTTAAGCACAGATGCCCAGTGCTGTTGTGCCTGTGGGTAGGGTGCACGGGGACAGTGAAGACCAGCAAGAGCTTTCAGGGCTGGCCCCTTCCTTGTGGGAGAAGGAGCCGGACGTTTGCCTTTTCGGAAAGAGGCTCTGCCGAGAACGAGCGCCGTGAGATGCTGAGTCTCTGGTTAAGCACAGATGCCCAGTGCTGTTGTGCCTGTGGGTAGGGTGCACGGGGCCAGTGAAGACCAGCCAGAGCTTTCAGGGCTGGCCCCTTCCTTGTGGGAGAAGGAGCCGGACGTTTGCCTTTTCGGAAAGAGGCTCTGCCGAGAACGAGCGCCGTGAGATATGCCGTCTGTGGTTAAGCACAGATGCCCAGTGCTGTTGTGCCTGTGCGTAGGGTGCACGGGGCCAGTGAAGACCAGCAAGAGCTTTCAGGGCTGGCCCCTTCCTTGTGGGAGAAGGAGCCGGACGTTTGCCTTTTCGGAAAGAGGCTCTGCCGAGAACGAGCGCCGTGAGATATGCCGTCAGTGGTTAAGCACAGATGCCCAGTGCTGTTGTGCCTGTGGGTAGGGTGCACGGGGCCAGTGAAGACCAGCAAGAGCTTTCAGGGCTGGCCCCTTCCTTGTGGGAGAAGGAGCCGGACGTTTGCCTTTTCGGAAAGAGGCTCTGCCGAGAACGAGCGCCGTGAGATATGCCGTCTGTGGTTAAGCACAGATGCCCAGTGCTGTTGTGCCTGTGGGTAGGGTGCACGGGGCCAGTGAAGACCAGCAAGAGCTTTCAGGGCTGGCCCCTTCCTTGTGGGAGAAGGAGCCGGACGTTTGCCTTTTCGGAAAGAGGCTCTGCCGAGAACGAGCGCCGTGAGATATGCCGTCTGTGGTTAAGCACAGATGCCCAGTGCTGTTGTGCCTGTGGGTAGGGTGCACGGGGCCAGTGAAGACCAGCAAGAGCTTTCAGGGCTGGCCCCTTCCTTGTGGGAGAAGGAGCCGGACGTTTGCCTTTTCGGAAAGAGGCTCTGCCGACAACAAGCGCCGTGAGATGCTGAGCGTCCTAAAAAGGCACAGATGCCCAGTGCTGTTGTGCCTGTGGGTAGGGTGCACGGGGCCAGTGAAGACCAGCAAGAGCTTTCAGGGCTGGCCCCTTCCTTGTGGGAGAAGGAGCCGGACGTTTGCCTTTTCGGAAAGAGGCTCTGCCAAGAACGAGCGCCGTGAGATATGCCGTCTGTGGTTAAGCACAGATGCCCATTGCTGCTGTGCCTATGCATAGGGTGCATGGGGACAGTGAAGACCAGCAAGAGCTTTCAGGGCTGGCCCCTTCCTTGTGGGAGAAGGAGCCGGACGTTTGCCTTTTCGGAAAGAGGCTCTGCCGAGAACGAGCGCCGTGAGATGCTGAGTCTCTGGGAAAGCACAGATGCCCAGTGCTGTTGTGCCTGTGGGTAGGGTGCACGGGGATAGTGAAGACCACCAAGAGCTTTCAGGGCTGGCCCCTTCCTTGTGGGAGAAGGAGCCGGACGTTTGCCTTTTCGGAAAGAGGCTCTGCCGAGAACGAGCGCCGTGAGATATGCCGTCTGTGGTTAAGCACAGATGCCCAGTGCTGTTGTGCCTATTCATAGGGTGCACGGGGACAGTGAAGACCAGCAAGAGCTTTCAGGGCTGGCCCCTTCCTTGTGGGAGAAGGAGCCGGACGTTTGCCTTTTCGGAAAGAGGCTCTGCCGAGAACGAGCGCCGTGAGATATGCCATCTGTTGTTAAGCACAGATGCCCAGTGCTGTTGTGCCTGTGGGTAGGGTGCACGGGGCCAGTGAAGACCAGCAAGAGCTTTCACGGCTGGCCCCTTCCTTGTGGGAGAAGGAGCCGGACGTTTGCCTTTTCGGAAAGAGGCTCTGCCGAGAACGAGCGCCGTGAGATATGCCGTCTGTGGTTAAGCACAGATGCCCAGTGCTGTTGTGCCTGTGCGTAGGGTGCACGGGGCCAGTGAAGACCAGCAAGAGCATTCAGGGCTGGCCCCTTCCTTGTGGGAGAAGGAGCCGGACGTTTGCCTTTTCGGAAAGAGGCTCTGCCGAGAACGAGCGCCGTGAGATATGCCGTCTGTGGTTAAGCACAGATGCCCAGTGCTGTTGTGCCTGTGGGTAGGGTGCACGGGGCCAGTGAAGACCAGCAAGAGCTTTCAGGGCTGGCCCCTTCCTTGTGGGAGAAGGAGCCGGACGTTTGCCTTTTCGGAAAGAGGCTCTGCCGAGAACGAGCGCCGTGAGATATGCCGTCTGTGGTTAAGCACAGATGCCCAGTGCTGTTGTGCCTGTGGGTAGGGTGCACGGGGCCAGTGAAGACCAGCAAGAGCTTTCAGGGCTGGCCCCTTCCTTGTGGGAGAAGGAGCCGGACGTTTGCCTTTTCGGAAAGAGGCTCTGCCGAGAACGAGCGCCGTGAGATGCTGAGTCTCTGGGAAAGCACAGATGCCCAGTGCTGTTGTGCCTGTGGGTAGGGTGCACGGGGCCAGTGAAGACCAGCAAGAGCTTTCAGGGCTGGCCCCTTCCTTGTGGGAGAAGGAGCCGGACGTTTGCCTTTTCGGAAAGAGGCTCTGCCGAGAACGAGCGCCGTGAGATGTGCCGTCTGTGGTTAAGCACAGATGCCCAGTGCTGTTGTGCCTGTGGGTAGGGTGCACGGGGCCAGTAAAGACCAGCAAGAGCTTTCAGGGCTGGCCCCTTCCTTGTGGGAGAAGGAGCCGGACGTTTGCCTTTTCGGAAAGAGGCTCTGCCGAGAACGAGCGCCGTGAGATATGCCGTCTGTGGTTAAGCACAGATGCCCAGTGCTGTTGTGCCTGTGGGTAGGGTGCACGGGGCCAGTGAAGACCAGCAAGAGCTTTCAGGGCTGGCCCCTTCCTTGTGGGAGAAGGAGCCGGACGTTTGCCTTTTCGGAAAGAGGCTCTGCCGAGAACGAGCGCCGTGAGATATGCCGTCAGTGGTTAAGCACAGATGCCCAGTGCTGTTGTGCCTGTGGGTAGGGTGCACGGGGCCAGTGAAGACCAGCAAGAGCTTTCAGGGCTGGCCCCTTCCTTGTGGGAGAAGGAGCCGGACGTTTGCCTTTTCGGAAAGAGGCTCTGCCGAGAACGAGCGCCGTGAGATATGCCGTCTGTGGTTAAGCACAGATGCCCAGTGCTGTTGTGCCTGTGGGTAGGGTGCACGGGGCCAGTGAAGACCAGCAAGAGCTTTCAGGGCTGGCCCCTTCCTTGTGGGAGAAGGAGCCGGACGTTTGCCTTTTCGGAAAGAGGCTCTGCCGAGAACGAGCGCCGTGAGATATGCCGTCTGTGGTTAAGCACAGATGCCCAGTGCTGTTGTGCCTGTGGGTAGGGTGCACGGGGCCAGTGAAGACCAGCAAGAGCTTTCAGGGCTGGCCCCTTCCTTGTGGGAGAAGGAGCCGGACGTTTGCCTTTTCGGAAAGAGGCTCTGCCGAGAACGAGCGCCGTGAGATATGCCGTCTGTGGTTAAGCACAGATGCCCAGTGCTGTTGTGCCTGTGGGTAGGGTGCACGGGGCCAGTGAAGACCAGCAAGAGCTTTCAGGGCTGGCCCCTTCCTTGTGGGAGAAGGAGCCGGACGTTTGCCTTTTCGGAAAGAGGCTCTGCCGACAACAAGCGCCGTGAGATGCTGAGCGTCCTAAAAAGGCACAGATGCCCAGTGCTGTTGTGCCTGTGGATAGGGTGCACGGGGCCAGTGAAGACCAGCAAGAGCTTTCAGGGCTGGCCCCTTCCTTGTGGGAGAAGGAGCCGGACGTTTGCCTTTTCGGAAAGAGGCTCTGCCGAGAACGAGCGCCGTGAGATATGCCGTCTGTGGTTAAGCACAGATGCCCAGTGCTGTTGTGCCTGTGCGTAGGGTGCACGGGGCCAGTGAAGACCAGCAAGAGCATTCAGGGCTGGCCCCTTCCTTGTGGGAGAAGGAGCCGGACGTTTGCCTTTTCGGAAAGAGGCTCTGCCGAGAACGAGCGCCGTGAGATGCTGAGTCTCTGGGAAAGCACAGATGCCCAGTGCTGTTGTGCCTGTGGGTAGGGTGCACGGGGATAGTGAAGACCAGCAAGAGCTTTCAGGGCTGGCCCCTTCCTTGTGGGAGAAGGAGCCGGACGTTTGCCTTTTCGGAAAGAGGCTCTGCCGAGAGCGAACGCAGTGAGATGCTGAGTCTCTGGGAAAGCACAGATGCCCAGTGCTGTTGTGCCTGTGGGTAGGGTGCACGGGGACAGTGAAGACCAGCAAGAGCTTTCAGGGCTGGCCCCTTCCTTGTGGGAGAAGGAGCCGGACGTTTGCCTTTTCGGAAAGAGGCTCTGCCGAGAACGAGCGCCGTGAGATATGCCGTCTGTGGTTAAGCACAGATGCCCAGTGCTGTTGTGCCTGTGGATAGGGTGCACGGGGCCAGTGAAGACCAGCAAGAGCTTTCAGGGCTGGCCCCTTCCTTGTGGGAGAAGGAGCCGGACGTTTGCCTTTTCGGAAAGAGGCTCTGCCGAGAACGAGCGCCGTGAGATATGCCGTCTGTGGTTAAGCACAGATGCCCAGTGCTGTTGTGCCTATGCATAGGGTGCACGGGGATAGTGAAGACCAGCAAGAGCTTTCAGGGCTGGCCCCTTCCTTGTGGGAGAAGGAGCCGGACGTTTGCCTTTTCGGAAAGAGGCTCTGCCGAGAACGAGCGCCGTGAGATATGCCGTCTGTGGTTAAGCACAGATGCCCAGTGCTGTTGTGCCTGTGGGTAGGGTGCACGGGGCCAGTGAAGACCAGCAAGAGCTTTCAGGGCTGGCCCCTTCCTTGTGGGAGAAGGAGCCGGACGTTTGCCTTTTCGGAAAGAGGCTCTGCCGAGAACGAGCGCCGTGAGATGCTGAGTCTCTGGGAAAGCACAGATGCCCAGTGCTGTTGTGCCTGTGGGTAGGGTGCACGGGGCCAGTGAAGACCAGCAAGAGCTTTCAGGGCTGGCCCCTTCCTTGTGGGACAAGGAGCCGGACGTTTGCCTTTTCGGAAAGAGGCTCTGCCGAGAACGAGCGCCGTGAGATATGCCGTCTGTGGTTAAGCACAGATGCCCAGTGCTGTTGTGCCTGTGGGTAGGGTGCACGGGGCCAGTGAAGACCAGCAAGAGCTTTCAGGGCTGGCCCCTTCCTTGTGGGAGAAGGAGCCGGACGTTTGCCTTTTCGGAAGGAGGCTCTGCCGAGAACGAGCGCCGTGAGATGCTGAGTCTCTGGGAAAGCACAGATGCCCATTGTTGTTGATCCTGTGGATAGGGTGCACGGGGACAGTGAAGACCAGCAAGAGCTTTCAGGGCTGGCCCCTTCCTTGTGGGAGAAGGAGCCGGACGTTTGCCTTTTCGGAAAGAGGCTCTGCCGAGAACGAGCGCCGTGAGATATGCCGTCTGTGGTTAAGCACAGATGCCCAGTGCTGTTGTGCCTGTGGGTAGGGTGCACGGGGCCAGTGAAGACCAGCAAGAGCTTTCAGGGCTGGCCCCTTCCTTGTGGGAGAAGGAGCCGGACGTTTGCCTTTTCGGAAAGAGGCTCTGCTGAGAGCGAACGCAGTGAGATGCTGAGTCTCTGGGAAAGCACAGATGCCCAGTGCTGTTGTGCCTGTGCGTAGGGTGCACGGGGCCAGTGAAGACCAGCAAGAGCATTCAGGGCTGGCCCCTTCCTTGTGGGAGAAGGAGCCGGACGTTTGCCTTTTCGGAAAGAGGCTCTGCCGAGAACGAGCGCCGTGAGATATGCCGTCTGTGGTTAAGCACAGATGCCCATTGCTGCTGTGCCTATGCATAGGGTGCATGGGGACAGTGAAGACCAGCAAGAGCTTTCAGGGCTGGCCCCTTCCTTGTGGGAGAAGGAGCCGGACGTTTGCCTTTTCGGAAAGAGGCTCTGCCG
Organism: Haliaeetus albicilla; assembly: GCF_947461875.1. Classification (NCBI taxonomy): domain Eukaryota; kingdom Metazoa; phylum Chordata; class Aves; order Accipitriformes; family Accipitridae; genus Haliaeetus; species Haliaeetus albicilla. The sequence continues at coordinate 108,849 of NW_027212553.1, forward strand.
AGAACGAGCGCCGTGAGATGCTGAGTCTCTGGGAAAGCACAGATGCCCAGTGCTGTTGTGCCTGTGGGTAGGGTGCACGGGGATAGTGAAGACCAGCAAGAGCTTTCAGGGCTGGCCCCTTCCTTGTGGGAGAAGGAGCCGGACGTTTGCCTTTTCGGAAAGAGGCTCTGCCGAGAACGAGCGCCGTGACATATGCCGTCTGTGGTTAAGCACAGATGCCCAGTGCTGTTGTGCCTATGCATAGGGTGCACGGGGATAGTGAAGACCAGCAAGAGCTTTCAGGGCTGGCCCCTTCCTTGTGGGAGAAGGAGCCGGACGTTTGCCTTTTCGGAAAGAGGCTCTGCCGAGAACGAGCGCCGTGAGATATGCCGTCTGTGGTTAAGCACAGATGCCCAGTGCTGTTGTGCCTATTCATAGGGTGCACGGGGACAGTGAAGACCAGCAAGAGCTTTCAGGGCTGGCCCCTTCCTTGTGGGAGAAGGAGCCGGACGTTTGCCTTTTCGGAAAGAGGCTCTGCCGAGAACGAGCGCCGTGAGATATGCCGTCTGTGGTTAAGCACAGATGCCCAGTGCTGTTGTGCCTGTGCGTAGGGTGCACGGGGCCAGTGAAGACCAGCAAGAGCATTCAGGGCTGGCCCCTTCCTTGTGGGAGAAGGAGCCGGACGTTTGCCTTTTCGGAAAGAGGCTCTGCCGAGAACGAGCGCCGTGAGATGCTGAGTCTCTGGGAAAGCACAGATGCCCAGTGCTGTTGTGCCTGTGGGTAGGGTGCACGGGGATAGTGAAGACCAGCAAGAGCTTTCAGGGCTGGCCCCTTCCTTGTGGGAGAAGGAGCCGGACGTTTGCCTTTTCGGAAAGAGGCTCTGCCGAGAGCGAACGCAGTGAGATGCTGAGTCTCTGGGAAAGCACAGATGCCCAGTGCTGTTGTGCCTGTGGGTACGGTGCACGGGGACAGTGAAGACCAGCAAGAGCTTTCAGGGCTGGCCCCTTCCTTGTGGGAGAAGGAGCCGGACGTTTGCCTTTTCGGAAAGAGGCTCTGCCGAGAACGAGCGCCGTGAGATATGCCGTCTGTGGTTAAGCACAGATGCCCAGTGCTGTTGTGCCTGTGGATAGGGTGCACGGGGCCAGTGAAGACCAGCAAGAGCTTTCAGGGCTGGCCCCTTCCTTGTGGGAGAAGGAGCCGGACGTTTGCCTTTTCGGAAAGAGGCTCTGCCGAGAACGAGCGCCGTGAGATATGCCGTCTGTGGTTAAGCACAGATGCCCAGTGCTGTTGTGCCTATGCATAGGGTGCACGGGGATAGTGAAGACCAGCAAGAGCTTTCAGGGCTGGCCCCTTCCTTGTGGGAGAAGGAGCCGGACGTTTGCCTTTTCGGAAAGAGGCTCTGCCGAGAACGAGCGCCGTGAGATATGCCGTCTGTGGTTAAGCACAGATGCCCAGTGCTGTTGTGCCTGTGCGTAGGGTGCACGGGGCCAGTGAAGACCAGCAAGAGCTTTCAGGGCTGGCCCCTTCCTTGTGGGAGAAGGAGCCGGACGTTTGCCTTTTCGGAAAGAGGCTCTGCCGAGAACGAGCGCCGTGAGATGCTGAGTCTCTGGGAAAGCACAGATGCCCAGTGCTGTTGTGCCTGTGGGTAGGGTGCACGGGGCCAGTGAAGACCAGCAAGAGCTTTCAGGGCTGGCCCCTTCCTTGTGGGACAAGGAGCCGGACGTTTGCCTTTTCGGAAAGAGGCTCTGCCGAGAACGAGCGCCGTGAGATATGCCGTCTGTGGTTAAGCACAGATGCCCAGTGCTGTTGTGCCTGTGGGTAGGGTGCACGGGGCCAGTGAAGACCAGCAAGAGCTTTCAGGGCTGGCCCCTTCCTTGTGGGAGAAGGAGCCGGACGTTTGCCTTTTCGGAAGGAGGCTCTGCCGAGAACGAGCGCCGTGAGATGCTGAGTCTCTGGGAAAGCACAGATGCCCATTGTTGTTGATCCTGTGGATAGGGTGCACGGGGACAGTGAAGACCAGCAAGAGCTTTCAGGGCTGGCCCCTTCCTTGTGGGAGAAGGAGCCGGACGTTTGCCTTTTCGGAAGGAGGCTCTGCCGAGAACGAGCGCCGTGAGATATGCCGTCTGTGGTTAAGCACAGATGCCCAGTGCTGTTGTGCCTATGCATAGGGTGCACGGGGATAGTGAAGACCAGCAAGAGCTTTCAGGGCTGGCCCCTTCCTTGTGGGAGAAGGAGCCGGACGTTTGCCTTTTCGGAAAGAGGCTCTGCCGAGAACGAGCGCCGTGAGATATGCCGTCTGTGGTTAAGCACAGATGCCCAGTGCTGTTGTGCCTGTGCGTAGGGTGCACGGGGCCAGTGAAGACCAGCAAGAGCTTTCAGGGCTGGCCCCTTCCTTGTGGGAGAAGGAGCCGGACGTTTGCCTTTTCGGAAAGAGGCTCTGCCGAGAACGAGCGCCGTGAGATGCTGAGTCTCTGGGAAAGCACAGATGCCCAGTGCTGTTGTGCCTGTGGGTAGGGTGCACGGGGCCAGTGAAGACCAGCAAGAGCTTTCAGGGCTGGCCCCTTCCTTGTGGGACAAGGAGCCGGACGTTTGCCTTTTCGGAAAGAGGCTCTGCCGAGAACGAGCGCCGTGAGATATGCCGTCTGTGGTTAAGCACAGATGCCCAGTGCTGTTGTGCCTGTGGGTAGGGTGCACGGGGCCAGTGAAGACCAGCAAGAGCTTTCAGGGCTGGCCCCTTCCTTGTGGGAGAAGGAGCCGGACGTTTGCCTTTTCGGAAGGAGGCTCTGCCGAGAACGAGCGCCGTGAGATGCTGAGTCTCTGGGAAAGCACAGATGCCCAGTGCTGTTGTGCCTGTGGGTAGGGTGCACGGGGCCAGTGAAGACCAGCAAGAGCTTTCAGGGCTGGCCCCTTCCTTGTGGGAGAAGGAGCCGGACGTTTGCCTTTTCGGAAGGAGGCTCTGCCGAGAACGAGCGCCGTGAGATATGCCGTCTGTGGTTAAGCACAGATGCCCAGTGCTGTTGTGCCTGTGGGTAGGGTGCACGGGGCCAGTGAAGACCAGCAAGAGCTTTCAGGGCTGGCCCCTTCCTTGTGGGAGAAGGAGCCGGACGTTTGCCTTTTCGGAAAGAGGCTCTGCCGAGAGCGAACGCAGTGAGATGCTGAGTCTCTGGGAAAGCACAGATGCCCAGTGCTGTTGTGCCTGTGGGTAGGGTGCACGGGGCCAGTGAAGACCAGCAAGAGCTTTCAGGGCTGGCCCCTTCCTTGTGGGAGAAGGAGCCGGACGTTTGCCTTTTCGGAAAGAGGCTCTGCCGAGAACGAGCGCCGTGAGATATGCCGTCTGTGGTTAAGCACAGATGCCCAGTGCTGCTGTGCCTATGCATAGGGTGCACGGGGACAGTGAAGACCAGCAAGAGCTTTCAGGGCTGGCCCCTTCCTTGTGGGAGAAGGAGCCGGACGTTTGCCTTTTCGGAAAGAGGCTCTGCCGAGAACGAGCGCCGTGAGATATGCCGTCTGTGGTTAAGCACAGATGCCCAGTGCTGTTGTGCCTGTGCGTAGGGTGCACGGGGCCAGTGAAGACCAGCAAGAGCTTTCAGGGCTGGCCCCTTCCTTGTGGGAGAAGGAGCCGGACGTTTGCCTTTTCGGAAAGAGGCTCTGCCGAGAACGAGCGCCGTGAGATATGCCATCTGTTGTTAAGCACAGATGCCCAGTGCTGTTGTGCCTGTGGGTAGGGTGCACGGGGCCAGTGAAGACCAGCAAGAGCTTTCACGGCTGGCCCCTTCCTTGTGGGAGAAGGAGCCGGACGTTTGCCTTTTCGGAAAGAGGCTCTGCCGAGAACGAGCGCCGTGAGATATGCCGTCTGTGGTTAAGCACAGATGCCCAGTGCTGTTGTGCCTGTGCGTAGGGTGCACGGGGCCAGTGAAGACCAGCAAGAGCATTCAGGGCTGGCCCCTTCCTTGTGGGAGAAGGAGCCGGACGTTTGCCTTTTCGGAAAGAGGCTCTGCCGAGAACGAGCGCCGTGAGATGCTGAGTCTCTGGGAAAGCACAGATGCCCAGTGCTGTTGTGCCTGTGGGTAGGGTGCACGGGGATAGTGAAGACCAGCAAGAGCTTTCAGGGCTGGCCCCTTCCTTGTGGGAGAAGGAGCCGGACGTTTGCCTTTTCGGAAAGAGGCTCTGCCGAGAGCGAACGCAGTGAGATGCTGAGTCTCTGGGAAAGCACAGATGCCCAGTGCTGTTGTGCCTGTGGGTAGGGTGCACGGGGACAGTGAAGACCAGCAAGAGCTTTCAGGGCTGGCCCCTTCCTTGTGGGAGAAGGAGCCGGACGTTTGCCTTTTCGGAAAGAGGCTCTGCCGAGAACGAGCGCCGTGAGATATGCCGTCTGTGGTTAAGCACAGATGCCCAGTGCTGTTGTGCCTGTGGGTAGGGTGCACGGGGATAGTGAAGACCAGCAAGAGCTTTCAGGGCTGGCCCCTTCCTTGTGGGAGAAGGAGCCGGACGTTTGCCTTTTCGGAAAGAGGCTCTGCCGAGAACGAGCGCCGTGAGATATGCCGTCTGTGGTTAAGCACAGATGCCCAGTGCTGTTGTGCCTGTGCGTAGGGTGCACGGGGCCAGTGAAGACCAGCAAGAGCATTCAGGGCTGGCCCCTTCCTTGTGGGAGAAGGAGCTGGACGTTTGCCTTTTCGGAAAGAGGCTCTGCCGAGAACGAGCGCCGTGAGATGCTGAGTCTCTGGGAAAGCACAGATGCCCAGTGCTGTTGTGCCTGTGCGTAGGGTGCACGGGGCCAGTGAAGACCAGCAAGAGCTTTCAGGGCTGGCCCCTTCCTTGTGGGAGAAGGAGCCGGACGTTTGCCTTTTCGGAAAGAGGCTCTGCCGAGAGCGAACGCAGTGAGATGCTGAGTCTCTGGGAAAGCACAGATGCCCAGTGCTGTTGTGCCTGTGGGTAGGGTGCACGGGGACAGTGAAGACCAGCAAGAGCTTTCAGGGCTGGCCCCTTCCTTGTGGGAGAAGGAGCCGGACGTTTGCCTTTTCGGAAAGAGGCTCTGCCGAGAACGAGCGCCGTGAGATATGCCGTCTGTGGTTAAGCACAGATGCCCAGTGCTGTTGTGCCTGTGGGTAGGGTGCACGGGGCCAGTGAAGACCAGCAAGAGCTTTCAGGGCTGGCCCCTTCCTTGTGGGACAAGGAGCCGGACGTTTGCCTTTTCGGAAAGAGGCTCTGCCGAGAACGAGCGCCGTGAGATATGCCGTCTGTGGTTAAGCACAGATGCCCAGTGCTGTTGTGCCTGTGCGTAGGGTGCACGGGGCCAGTGAAGACCAGCAAGAGCTTTCAGGGCTGGCCCCTTCCTTGTGGGAGAAGGAGCCGGACGTTTGCCTTTTCGGAAAGAGGCTCTGCCGAGAACGAGCGCCGTGAGATATGCCGTCTGTGGTTAAGCACAGATGCCCAGTGCTGTTGTGCCTGTGGGTAGGGTGCACGGGGCCAGTGAAGACCAGCAAGAGCTTTCAGGGCTGGCCCCTTCCTTGTGGGACAAGGAGCCGGACGTTTGCCTTTTCGGAAAGAGGCTCTGCCGAGAACGAGCGCCGTGAGATATGCCGTCTGTGGTTAAGCACAGATGCCCAGTGCTGTTGTGCCTGTGGGTAGGGTGCACGGGGCCAGTGAAGACCAGCAAGAGCTTTCAGGGCTGGCCCCTTCCTTGTGGGAGAAGGAGCCGGACGTTTGCCTTTTCGGAAGGAGGCTCTGCCGAGAACGAGCGCCGTGAGATGCTGAGTCTCTGGGAAAGCACAGATGCCCATTGTTGTTGATCCTGTGGATAGGGTGCACGGGGACAGTGAAGACCAGCAAGAGCTTTCAGGGCTGGCCCCTTCCTTGTGGGAGAAGGAGCCGGACGTTTGCCTTTTCGGAAAGAGGCTCTGCCGAGAACGAGCGCCGTGAGATATGCCGTCTGTGGTTAAGCACAGATGCCCAGTGCTGTTGTGCCTATTCATAGGGTGCACGGGGACAGTGAAGACCAGCAAGAGCTTTCAGGGCTGGCCCCTTCCTTGTGGGAGAAGGAGCCGGACGTTTGCCTTTTCGGAAAGAGGCTCTGCCGAGAACGAGCGCCGTGAGATATGCCATCTGTTGTTAAGCACAGATGCCCAGTGCTGTTGTGCCTGTGGGTAGGGTGCACGGGGCCAGTGAAGACCAGCAAGAGCTTTCAGGGCTGGCCCCTTCCTTGTGGGAGAAGGAGCCGGACGTTTGCCTTTTCGGAAAGAGGCTCTGCCGAGAACGAGCGCCGTGAGATATGCCGTCTGTGGTTAAGCACAGATGCCCAGTGCTGTTGTGCCTGTGCGTAGGGTGCACGGGGCCAGTGAAGACCAGCAAGAGCATTCAGGGCTGGCCCCTTCCTTGTGGGAGAAGGAGCCGGACGTTTGCCTTTTCGGAAAGAGGCTCTGCCGAGAACGAGCGCCGTGAGATGCTGAGTCTCTGGGAAAGCACAGATGCCCAGTGCTGTTGTGCCTGTGGGTAGGGTGCACGGGGCCAGTGAAGACCAGCAAGAGCTTTCAGGGCTGGCCCCTTCCTTGTGGGAGAAGGAGCCGGACGTTTGCCTTTTCGGAAAGAGGCTCTGCCGAGAGCGAACGCAGTGAGATGCTGAGTCTCTGGGAAAGCACAGATGCCCAGTGCTGTTGTGCCTGTGGGTAGGGTGCACGGGGCCAGTGAAGACCAGCAAGAGCTTTCAGGGCTGGCCCCTTCCTTGTGGGAGAAGGAGCCGGACGTTTGCCTTTTCGGAAAGAGGCTCTGCCGAGAACGAGCGCCGTGAGATATGCCGTCTGTGGTTAAGCACAGATGCCCAGTGCTGTTGTGCCTGTGGATAGGGTGCACGGGGCCAGTGAAGACCAGCAAGAGCTTTCAGGGCTGGCCCCTTCCTTGTGGGAGAAGGAGCCGGACGTTTGCCTTTTCGGAAAGAGGCTCTGCCGAGAACGAGCGCCGTGAGATATGCCGTCTGTGGTTAAGCACAGATGCCCAGTGCTGTTGTGCCTATGCATAGGGTGCACGGGGATAGTGAAGACCAGCAAGAGCTTTCAGGGCTGGCCCCTTCCTTGTGGGAGAAGGAGCCGGACGTTTGCCTTTTCGGAAAGAGGCTCTGCCGAGAACGAGCGCCGTGAGATATGCCGTCTGTGGTTAAGCACAGATGCCCAGTGCTGTTGTGCCTGTGCGTAGGGTGCACGGGGCCAGTGAAGACCAGCAAGAGCTTTCAGGGCTGGCCCCTTCCTTGTGGGAGAAGGAGCCGGACGTTTGCCTTTTCGGAAAGAGGCTCTGCCGAGAACGAGCGCCGTGAGATGCTGAGTCTCTGGGAAAGCACAGATGCCCAGTGCTGTTGTGCCTGTGGGTAGGGTGCACGGGGCCAGTGAAGACCAGCAAGAGCTTTCAGGGCTGGCCCCTTCCTTGTGGGAGAAGGAGCCGGACGTTTGCCTTTTCGGAAAGAGGCTCTGCCGAGAACGAGCGCCGTGAGATATGCCGTCTGTGGTTAAGCACAGATGCCCAGTGCTGTTGTGCCTGTGGGTAGGGTGCACGGGGCCAGTGAAGACCAGCAAGAGCTTTCAGGGCTGGCCCCTTCCTTGTGGGAGAAGGAGCCGGACGTTTGCCTTTTCGGAAAGAGGCTCTGCCGAGAGCGAACGCAGTGAGATGCTGAGTCTCTGGGAAAGCACAGATGCCCATTGCTGTTGTGCCTGTGGGTAGGGTGCACGGGGACAGTGAAGACCAGCAAGAGCTTTCAGGGCTGGCCCCTTCCTTGTGGGAGAAGGAGCCGGACGTTTGCCTTTTCGGAAAGAGGCTCTGCCGAGAACGAGCGCCGTGAGATATGCCGTCTGTGGTTAAGCACAGATGCCCAGTGCTGTTGTGCCTGTGGGTAGGGTGCACGGGGCCAGTGAAGACCAGCAAGAGCTTTCAGGGCTGGCCCCTTCCTTGTGGGAGAAGGAGCCGGACGTTTGCCTTTTCGGAAAGAGGCTCTGCCGAGAACGAGCGCCGTGAGATATGCCGTCTGTGGTTAAGCACAGATGCCCAGTGCTGTTGTGCCTGTGGGTAGGGTGCACGGGGCCAGTGAAGACCAGCAAGAGCTTTCAGGGCTGGCCCCTTCCTTGTGGGAGAAGGAGCCGGACGTTTGCCTTTTCGGAAAGAGGCTCTGCCGAGAACGAGCGCCGTGAGATATGCCGTCTGTGGTTAAGCACAGATGCCCAGTGCTGTTGTGCCTATGCATAGGGTGCACGGGGATAGTGAAGACCAGCAAGAGCTTTCAGGGCTGGCCCCTTCCTTGTGGGAGAAGGAGCCGGACGTTTGCCTTTTCGGAAAGAGGCTCTGCCGAGAACGAGCGCCGTGAGATATGCCGTCTGTGGTTAAGCACAGATGCCCAGTGCTGTTGTGCCTGTGCGTAGGGTGCACGGGGCCAGTGAAGACCAGCAAGAGCTTTCAGGGCTGGCCCCTTCCTTGTGGGAGAAGGAGCCGGACGTTTGCCTTTTCGGAAAGAGGCTCTGCCGAGAACGAGCGCCGTGAGATGCTGAGTCTCTGGGAAAGCACAGATGCCCAGTGCTGTTGTGCCTGTGGGTAGGGTGCACGGGGATAGTGAAGACCAGCAAGAGCTTTCAGGGCTGGCCCCTTCCTTGTGGGAGAAGGAGCCGGACGTTTGCCTTTTCGGAAAGAGGCTCTGCCGAGAACGAGCGCCGTGAGATATGCCGTCTGTGGTTAAGCACAGATGCCCAGTGCTGTTGTGCCTATGCATAGGGTGCACGGGGATAGTGAAGACCAGCAAGAGCTTTCAGGGCTGGCCCCTTCCTTGTGGGAGAAGGAGCCGGACGTTTGCCTTTTCGGAAAGAGGCTCTGCCGAGAACGAGCGCCGTGAGATATGCCGTCTGTGGTTAAGCACAGATGCCCAGTGCTGTTGTGCCTATTCATAGGGTGCACGGGGCCAGTGAAGACCAGCAAGAGCTTTCAGGGCTGGCCCCTTCCTTGTGGGAGAAGGAGCCGGACGTTTGCCTTTTCGGAAAGAGGCTCTGCCGAGAACGAGCGCCGTGAGATATGCCATCTGTTGTTAAGCACAGATGCCCAGTGCTGTTGTGCCTGTGGGTAGGGTGCACGGGGCCAGTGAAGACCAGCAAGAGCTTTCACGGCTGGCCCCTTCCTTGTGGGAGAAGGAGCCGGACGTTTGCCTTTTCGGAAAGAGGCTCTGCCGAGAACGAGCGCCGTGAGATATGCCGTCTGTGGTTAAGCACAGATGCCCAGTGCTGTTGTGCCTGTGCGTAGGGTGCACGGGGCCAGTGAAGACCAGCAAGAGCATTCAGGGCTGGCCCCTTCCTTGTGGGAGAAGGAGCCGGACGTTTGCCTTTTCGGAAAGAGGCTCTGCCGAGAACGAGCGCCGTGAGATGCTGAGTCTCTGGGAAAGCACAGATGCCCAGTGCTGTTGTGCCTGTGCATAGGGTGCACGGGGACAGTGAAGACCAGCAAGAGCTTTCAGGGCTGGCCCCTTCCTTGTGGGAGAAGGAGCCGGACGTTTGCCTTTTCGGAAAGAGGCTCTGCCGAGAGCGAACGCAGTGAGATGCTGAGTCTCTGGGAAAGCACAGATGCCCAGTGCTGTTGTGCCTGTGGGTAGGGTGCACGGGGACAGTGAAGACCAGCAAGAGCTTTCAGGGCTGGCCCCTTCCTTGTGGGAGAAGGAGCCGGACGTTTGCCTTTTCGGAAAGAGGCTCTGCCGAGAACGAGCGCCGTGAGATATGCCGTCTGTGGTTAAGCACAGATGCCCAGTGCTGTTGTGCCTGTGGGTAGGGTGCACGGGGACAGTGAAGACCAGCAAGAGCTTTCAGGGCTGGCCCCTTCCTTGTGGGAGAAGGAGCCGGACGTTTGCCTTTTCGGAAAGAGGCTCTGCCGAGAACGAGCGCCGTGAGATATGCCGTCTGTGGTTAAGCACAGATGCCCAGTGCTGTTGTGCCTATGCATAGGGTGCACGGGGATAGTGAAGACCAGCAAGAGCTTTCAGGGCTGGCCCCTTCCTTGTGGGAGAAGGAGCCAGACGTTTGCCTTTTCGGAAAGAGGCTCTGCCGAGAACGAGCGCCGTGAGATATGCCGTCTGTGGTTAAGCACAGATGCCCAGTGCTGTTGTGCCTGTGCGTAGGGTGCACGGGGCCAGTGAAGACCAGCAAGAGCTTTCAGGGCTGGCCCCTTCCTTGTGGGAGAAGGAGCCGGACGTTTGCCTTTTCGGAAAGAGGCTCTGCCGAGAACGAGCGCCGTGAGATGCTGAGTCTCTGGGAAAGCACAGATGCCCAGTGCTGTTGTGCCTGTGGGTAGGGTGCACGGGGCCAGTGAAGACCAGCAAGAGCTTTCAGGGCTGGCCCCTTCCTTGTGGGAGAAGGAGCCGGACGTTTGCCTTTTCGGAAAGAGGCTCTGCCGACAACAAGCGCCGTGAGATATGCCGTCTGTGGTTAAGCACAGATGCCCAGTGCTGTTGTGCCTGTGGGTAGGGTGCACGGGGCCAGTGAAGACCAGCAAGAGCTTTCAGGGCTGGCCCCTTCCTTGTGGGAGAAGGAGCCGGACGTTTGCCTTTTCGGAAAGAGGCTCTGCCGAGAACGAGCGCCGTGAGATATGCCGTCTGTGGTTAAGCACAGATGCCCATTGCTGTTGTGCCTGTGGGTAGGGTGCACGGGGCCAGTGAAGACCAGCAAGAGCTTTCAGGGCTGGCCCCTTCCTTGTGGGAGAAGGAGCCGGACGTTTGCCTTTTCGGAAGGAGGCTCTGCCGAGAACGAGCGCCGTGAGATGCTGAGTCTCTGGGAAAGCACAGATGCCCATTGTTGTTGATCCTGTGGATAGGGTGCACGGGGACAGTGAAGACCAGCAAGAGCTTTCAGGGCTGGCCCCTTCCTTGTGGGAGAAGGAGCCGGACGTTTGCCTTTTCGGAAAGAGGCTCTGCCGAGAACGAGCGCCGTGAGATATGCCGTCTGTGGTTAAGCACAGATGCCCATTGCTGCTGTGCCTATGCATAGGGTGCATGGGGACAGTGAAGACCAGCAAGAGCTTTCAGGGCTGGCCCCTTCCTTGTGGGAGAAGGAGCCGGACGTTTGCCTTTTCGGAAAGAGGCTCTGCCGAGAACGAGCGCCGTGAGATGCTGAGTCTCTGGGAAAGCACAGATGCCCAGTGCTGTTGTGCCTGTGGGTAGGGTGCACGGGGATAGTGAAGACCAGCAAGAGCTTTCAGGGCTGGCCCCTTCCTTGTGGGAGAAGGAGCCGGACGTTTGCCTTTTCGGAAAGAGGCTCTGCCGAGAACGAGCGCCGTGAGATATGCCGTCTGTGGTTAAGCACAGATGCCCAGTGCTGTTGTGCCTATGCATAGGGTGCACGGGGATAGTGAAGACCAGCAAGAGCTTTCAGGGCTGGCCCCTTCCTTGTGGGACAAGGAGCCGGACGTTTGCCTTTTCGGAAAGAGGCTCTGCCGAGAACGAGCGCCGTGAGATATGCCGTCTGTGGTTAAGCACAGATGCCCAGTGCTGTTGTGCCTATTCATAGGGTGCACGGGGACAGTGAAGACCAGCAAGAGCTTTCAGGGCTGGCCCCTTCCTTGTGGGAGAAGGAGCCGGACGTTTGCCTTTTCGGAAAGAGGCTCTGCCGAGAACGAGCGCCGTGAGATATGCCATCTGTTGTTAAGCACAGATGCCCAGTGCTGTTGTGCCTGTGGGTAGGGTGCACGGGGCCAGTGAAGACCAGCAAGAGCTTTCACGGCTGGCCCCTTCCTTGTGGGAGAAGGAGCCGGACGTTTGCCTTTTCGGAAAGAGGCTCTGCCGAGAACGAGCGCCGTGAGATATGCCGTCTGTGGTTAAGCACAGATGCCCATTGCTGTTGTGCCTGTGCGTAGGGTGCACGGGGCCAGTGAAGACCAGCAAGAGCATTCAGGGCTGGCCCCTTCCTTGTGGGAGAAGGAGCCGGACGTTTGCCTTTTCGGAAAGAGGCTCTGCCGAGAGCGAACGCAGTGAGATGCTGAGTCTCTGGGAAAGCACAGATGCCCAGTGCTGTTGTGCCTGTGGGTAGGGTGCACGGGGCCAGTGAAGACCAGCAAGAGCTTTCAGGGCTGGCCCCTTCCTTGTGGGAGAAGGAGCCGGACGTTTGCCTTTTCGGAAAGAGGCTCTGCCGAGAACGAGCGCCGTGAGATATGCCGTCTGTGGTTAAGCACAGATGCCCAGTGCTGTTGTGCCTGTGGGTAGGGTGCACGGGGACAGTGAAGACCAGCAAGAGCTTTCAGGGCTGGCCCCTTCCCTGTGGGAGAAGGAGCCGGACGTTTGCCTTTTCGGAAAGAGGCTCTGCCGAGAACGAGCGCCGTGAGATATGCCGTCTGTGGTTAAGCACAGATGCCCAGTGCTGTTGTGCCTATGCATAGGGTGCACGGGGATAGTGAAGACCAGCAAGAGCTTTCAGGGCTGGCCCCTTCCTTGTGGGAGAAGGAGCCGGACGTTTGCCTTTTCGGAAAGAGGCTCTGCCGAGAACGAGCGCCGTGAGATATGCCGTCTGTGGTTAAGCACAGATGCCCAGTGCTGTTGTGCCTGTGCGTAGGGTGCACGGGGCCAGTGAAGACCAGCAAGAGCTTTCAGGGCTGGCCCCTTCCTTGTGGGAGAAGGAGCCGGACGTTTGCCTTTTCGGAAAGAGGCTCTGCCGAGAACGAGCGCCGTGAGATGCTGAGTCTCTTGGAAAGCACAGATGCCCAGTGCTGTTGTGCCTGTGGGTAGGGTGCACGCGGCCAGTGAAGACCAGCAAGAGCTTTCAGGGCTGGCCCCTTCCTTGTGGGAGAAGGAGCCGGACGTTTGCCTTTTCGGAAAGAGGCTCTGCCGAGAACGAGCGCCGTGAGATATGCCGTCTGTGGTTAAGCACAGATGCCCAGTGCTGTTGTGCCTGTGGGTAGGGTGCACGGGGCCAGTGAAGACCAGCAAGAGCTTTCAGGGCTGGCCCCTTCCTTGTGGGAGAAGGAGCCGGACGTTTGCCTTTTCGGAAGGAGGCTCTGCCGAGAACGAGCGCCGTGAGATGCTGAGTCTCTGGGAAAGCACAGATGCCCATTGTTGTTGATCCTGTGGATAGGGTGCACGGGGACAGTGAAGACCAGCAAGAGCTTTCAGGGCTGGCCCCTTCCTTGTGGGAGAAGGAGCCGGACGTTTGCCTTTTCGGAAGGAGGCTCTGCCGAGAACGAGCGCCGTGAGATATGCCGTCTGTGGTTAAGCACAGATGCCCAGTGCTGTTGTGCCTGTGGGTAGGGTGCACGGGGCCAGTGAAGACCAGCAAGAGCTTTCAGGGCTGGCCCCTTCCTTGTGGGAGAAGGAGCCGGACGTTTGCCTTTTCGGAAAGAGGCTCTGCCGAGAGCGAACGCAGTGAGATGCTGAGTCTCTGGGAAAGCACAGATGCCCAGTGCTGTTGTGCCTGTGGGTAGGGTGCACGGGGACAGTGAAGACCAGCAAGAGCTTTCAGGGCTGGCCCCTTCCTTGTGGGAGAAGGAGCCGGACGTTTGCCTTTTCGGAAAGAGGCTCTGCCGAGAACGAGCGCCGTGAGATATGCCGTCTGTGGTTAAGCACAGATGCCCAGTGCTGTTGTGCCTGTGGATAGGGTGCACGGGGCCAGTGAAGACCAGCAAGAGCTTTCAGGGCTGGCCCCTTCCTTGTGGGAGAAGGAGCCGGACGTTTGCCTTTTCGGAAAGAGGCTCTGCCGAGAACGAGCGCCGTGAGATATGCCGTCTGTGGTTAAGCACAGATGCCCAGTGCTGTTGTGCCTGTGCGTAGGGTGCACGGGGCCAGTGAAGACCAGCAAGATCATTCAGGGCTGGCCCCTTCCTTGTGGGAGAAGGAGCCGGACGTTTGCCTTTTCGGAAAGAGGCTCTGCCGAGAACGAGCGCCGTGAGATGCTGAGTCTCTGGGAAAGCACAGATGCCCAGTGCTGTTGTGCCTGTGGGTAGGGTGCACGGGGCCAGTGAAGACCAGCAAGAGCTTTCAGGGCTGGCCCCTTCCTTGTGGGACAAGGAGCCGGACGTTTGCCTTTTCGGAAAGAGGCTCTGCCGAGAACGAGCGCCGTGAGATATGCCGTCTGTGGTTAAGCACAGATGCCCAGTGCTGTTGTGCCTGTGGGTAGGGTGCACGGGGCCAGTGAAGACCAGCAAGAGCTTTCAGGGCTGGCCCCTTCCTTGTGGGAGAAGGAGCCGGACGTTTGCCTTTTCGGAAAGAGGCTCTGCCGAGAACGAGCGCCGTGAGATGCTGAGTCTCTGGGAAAGCACAGATGCCCAGTGCTGTTGTGCCTGTGGGTAGGGTGCACGGGGACAGTGAAGACCAGCAAGAGCTTTCAGGGCTGGCCCCTTCCTTGTGGGAGAAGGAGCCGGACGTTTGCCTTTTCGGAAGGAGGCTCTGCCGAGAACGAGCGCCGTGAGATGCTGAGTCTCTGGGAAAGCACAGATGCCCATTGTTGTTGATCCTGTGGATAGGGTGCACGGGGCCAGTGAAGACCAGCAAGAGCTTTCAGGGCTGGCCCCTTCCTTGTGGGAGAAGGAGCCGGACGTTTGCCTTTTCGGAAGGAGGCTCTGCCGAGAACGAGCGCCGTGAGATATGCCGTCTGTGGTTAAGCACAGATGCCCAGTGCTGTTGTGCCTGTGGGTAGGGTGCACGGGGCCAGTGAAGACCAGCAAGAGCTTTCAGGGCTGGCCCCTTCCTTGTGGGAGAAGGAGCCGGACGTTTGCCTTTTCGGAAAGAGGCTCTGCCGAGAACGAGCGCCGTGAGATATGCCGTCTGTGGTTAAGCACAGATGCCCAGTGCTGTTGTGCCTGTGCGTAGGGTGCACGGGGACAGTGAAGACCAGCAAGAGCTTTCAGGGCTGGCCCCTTCCTTGTGGGAGAAGGAGCCGGACGTTTGCCTTTTCGGAAAGAGGCTCTGCCGAGAACGAGCGCCGTGAGATATGCCTTCTGTGGTTAAGCACAGATGCCCAGTGCTGTTGTGCCTGTGGATAGGGTGCACGGGGACAGTGAAGACCAGCAAGAGCTTTCAGGGCTGGCCCCTTCCTTGTGGGAGAAGGAGCCGGACGTTTGCCTTTTCGGAAAGAGGCTCTGCCGAGAACGAGCGCCGTGAGATGCTGAGTCTCTGGGAAAGCACAGATGCCCAGTGCTGTTGTGCCTGTGGGTAGGGTGCACGGGGCCAGTGAAGACCAGCAAGAGCTTTCAGGGCTGGCCCCTTCCTTGTGGGACAAGGAGCCGGACGTTTGCCTTTTCGGAAAGAGGCTCTGCCGAGAACGAGCGCCGTGAGATATGCCGTCTGTGGTTAAGCACAGATGCCCAGTGCTGTTGTGCCTGTGGGTAGGGTGCACGGGGACAGTGAAGACCAGCAAGAGCTTTCAGGGCTGGCCCCTTCCTTGTGGGAGAAGGAGCCGGACGTTTGCCTTTTCGGAAAGAGGCTCTGCCGAGAACGAGCGCCGTGAGATATGCCGTCTGTGGTTAAGCACAGATGCCCAGTGCTGTTGTGCCTGTGGGTAGGGTGCACGGGGCCAGTGAAGACCAGCAAGAGCTTTCAGGGCTGGCACCTTCCTTGTGGGAGAAGGAGCCGGACGTTTGCCTTTTCGGAAAGAGGCTCTGCCGAGAACGAGCGCCGTGAGATATGCCATCTGTGGTTAAGCACAGATGCCCAGTGCTGTTGTGCCTGTGGGTAGGGTGCACGGGGCCAGTGAAGACCAGCAAGAGCTTTCAGGGCTGGCCCCTTCCTTGTGGGAGAAGGAGCCGGACGTTTGCCTTTTCGGAAAGAGGCTCTGCCGAGAACGAGCGCAGTGAGATGCTGAGTCTCTGGGAAAGCACAGATGCCCATTGCTGTTGTGCCTGTGGGTAGGGTGCACGGGGCCAGTGAAGACCAGCAAGAGCTTTCAGGGCTGGCCCCTTCCTTGTGGGAGAAGGAGCCGGACGTTTGCCTTTTCGGAAAGAGGCTCTGCCGAGAACGAGCGCCGTGAGATATGCCGTCTGTGGTTAAGCACAGATGCCCAGTGCTGTTGTGCCTGTGGATAGGGTGCACGGGGACAGTGAAGACCAGCAAGAGCTTTCAGGGCTGGCCCCTTCCTTGTGGGAGAAGGAGCCGGACGTTTGCCTTTTCGGAAAGAGGCTCTGCCGAGAGCGAACGCAGTGAGATGCTGAGTCTCTGGGAAAGCACAGATGCCCAGTGCTGTTGTGCCTGTGGGTAGGGTGCACGGGGACAGTGAAGACCAGCAAGAGCTTTCAGGGCTGGCCCCTTCCTTGTGGGAGAAGGAGCCGGACGTTTGCCTTTTCGGAAAGAGGCTCTGCCGAGAACGAGCGCCGTGAGATATGCCGTCTGTGGTTAAGCACAGATGCCCAGTGCTGTTGTGCCTGTGGATAGGGTGCACGGGGACAGTGAAGACCAGCAAGAGCTTTCAGGGCTGGCCCCTTCCTTGTGGGAGAAGGAGCCGGACGTTTGCCTTTTCGGAAAGAGGCTCTGCCGAGAACGAGCGCCGTGAGATATGCCGTCTGTGGTTAAGCACAGACGCCCAGTGCTGTTGTGCCTATGCATAGGGTGCACGGGGATAGTGAAGACCAGCAAGAGCTTTCAGGGCTGGCCCCTTCCTTGTGGGAGAAGGAGCCGGACGTTTGCCTTTTCGGAAAGAGGCTCTGCCGAGAACGAGCGCCGTGAGATATGCCGTCTGTGGTTAAGCACAGATGCCCAGTGCTGTTGTGCCTGTGGGTAGGGTGCACGGGGCCAGTGAAGACCAGCAAGAGCTTTCAGGGCTGGCCCCTTCCTTGTGGGAGAAGGAGCCGGACGTTTGCCTTTTCGGAAAGAGGCTCTGCCGAGAGCGAGCGCCGTGAGATGCTGAGTCTCTGGGAAAGCACAGATGCCCAGTGCTGTTGTGCCTGTGGGTAGGGTGCACGGGGCCAGTGAAGACCAGCAAGAGCTTTCAGGGCTGGCCCCTTCCATGTGGCAGAAGGAGCCGGACGTTTGCCTTTTCGGAAAGAGGCTCTGCCGAGAACGAGCGCCGTGAGATATGCCGTCTGTGGTTAAGCACAGATGCCCAGTGCTGTTGTGCCTGTGGGTAGGGTGCACGGGGCCAGTGAAGACCAGCAAGAGCTTTCAGGGCTGGCCCCTTCCTTGTGGGAGAAGGAGCCGGACGTTTGCCTTTTCGGAAAGAGGCTCTGCCGAGAATGAGCGCCGTGAGATGCTGAGTCTCTGGAAAGCACAGATGCCCAGTGCTGTTGTGCCTGTGGGTAGGGTGCACGGGGATAGTGAAGACCAGCAAGAGCTTTCAGGGCTGGCCCCTTCCTTGTGGGACAAGGAGCCGGACGTTTGCCTTTTCGGAAAGAGGCTCTGCCGAGAACGAGCGCCGTGAGATATGCCGTCTGTGGTTAAGCACAGATGCCCAGTGCTGTTGTGCCTGTGGGTAGGGTGCACGGGGACAGTGAAGACCAGCAAGAGCTTTCAGGGCTGGCCCCTTCCTTGTGGGAGAAGGAGCCGGACGTTTGCCTTTTCGGAAAGAGGCTCTGCCGAGAACGAGCGCCGTGAGATATGCCGTCTGTGGTTAAGCACAGATGCCCAGTGCTGTTGTGCCTGTGGGTAGGGTGCACGGGGCCAGTGAAGACCAGCAAGAGCTTTCAGGGCTGGCCCCTTCCTTGTGGGAGAAGGAGCCGGACGTTTGCCTTTTCGGAAAGAGGCTCTGCCGAGAACGAGCGCCGTGAGATGCTGAGTCTCTGGGAAAGCACAGATGCCCAGTGCTGTTGTGCCTGTGGGTAGGGTGCACGGGGATAGTGAAGACCAGCAAGAGCTTTCAGGGCTGGCCCCTTCCTTGTGGGAGAAGGAGCCGGACGTTTGCCTTTTCGGAAAGAGGCTCTGCCGAGAACGAGCGCCGTGAGATATGCCGTCTGTGGTTAAGCACAGATGCCCAGTGCTGTTGTGCCTGTGGGTAGGGTGCACGGGGCCAGTGAAGACCAGCAAGAGCTTTCAGGGCTGGCCCCTTCCTTGTGGGACAAGGAGCCGGACGTTTGCCTTTTCGGAAAGAGGCTCTGCCGAGAACGAGCGCCGTGAGATATGCCGTCTGTGGTTAAGCACAGATGCCCAGTGCTGTTGTGCCTGTGGGTAGGGTGCACGGGGCCAGTGAAGACCAGCAAGAGCTTTCAGGGCTGGCCCCTTCCTTGTGGGAGAAGGCGCCGGACGTTTGCCTTTTCGGAAAGAGGCTCTGCCGAGAATGAGCGCCGTGAGATGCTGAGTCTCTGGGAAAGCACAGATGCCCAGTGCTGTTGTGCCTGTGGGTAGGGTGCACGGGGATAGTGAAGACCAGCAAGAGCTTTCAGGGCTGGCCCCTTCCTTGTGGGACAAGGAGCCGGACGTTTGCCTTTTCGGAAAGAGGCTCTGCCGAGAACGAGCGCCGTGAGATATGCCGTCTGTGGTTAAGCACAGATGCCCAGTGCTGTTGTGCCTGTGGGTAGGGTGCACGGGGACAGTGAAGACCAGCAAGAGCTTTCAGGGCTGGCCCCTTCCTTGTGGGAGAAGGAGCCGGACGTTTGCCTTTTCGGAAAGAGGCTCTGCCGAGAACGAGCGCCGTGAGATATGCCGTCTGTGGTTAAGCACAGATGCCCAGTGCTGTTGTGCCTGTGGGTAGGGTGCACGGGGCCAGTGAAGACCAGCAAGAGCTTTCAGGGCTGGCCCCTTCCTTGTGGGAGAAGGAGCCGGACGTTTGCCTTTTCGGAAAGAGGCTCTGCCGAGAACGAGCGCCGTGAGATGCTGAGTCTCTGGGAAAGCACAGATGCCCAGTGCTGTTGTGCCTGTGGGTAGGGTGCACGGGGATAGTGAAGACCAGCAAGAGCTTTCAGGGCTGGCCCCTTCCTTGTGGGAGAAGGAGCCGGACGTTTGCCTTTTCGGAAAGAGGCTCTGCCGAGAACGAGCGCCGTGAGATATGCCGTCTGTGGTTAAGCACAGATGCCCAGTGCTGTTGTGCCTGTGGGTAGGGTGCACGGGGATAGTGAAGACCAGCAAGAGCTTTCAGGGCTGGCCCCTTCCTTGTGGGAGAAGGAGCCGGACGTTTGCCTTTTCGGAAAGAGGCTCTGCCGAGAACGAGCGCCGTGAGATATGCCGTCTGTGGTTAAGCACAGATGCCCAGTGCTGTTGTGCCTGTGGGTAGGGTGCACGGGGACAGTGAAGACCAGCAAGAGCTTTCAGGGCTGGCCCCTTCCTTGTGGGAGAAGGAGCCGGACGTTTGCCTTTTCGGAAAGAGGCTCTGCCGAGAACGAGCGCCGTGAGATGCTGAGTCTCTGGGAAAGCACAGATGCCCAGTGCTGTTGTGCCTGTGGGTAGGGTGCACGGGGCCAGTGAAGACCAGCAAGAGCTTTCAGGGCTGGCCCCTTCCTTGTGGGAGAAGGAGCCGGACGTTTGCCTTTTCGGAAAGAGGCTCTGCCGAGAACGAGCGCCGTGAGATATGCCGTCTGTGGTTAAGCACAGATGCCCAGTGCTGTTGTGCCTATTCATAGGTTGCACGGGGCCAGTGAAGACCAGCAAGAGCTTTCAGGGCTGGCCCCTTCCTTGTGGGAGAAGGAGCCGGACGTTTGCCTTTTCGGAAAGAGGCTCTGCCGAGAACGAGCGCCGTGAGATATGCCGTCTGTGGTTAAGCACAGATGCCCAGTGCTGTTGTGCCTATTCATAGGGTGCACGGGGAAAGTGAAGACCAGCAAGAGCTTTCAGGGCTGGCCCCTTCCTTGTGGGAGAAGGAGCCGGACGTTTGCCTTTTCGGAAAGAGGCTCTGCCGAGAACGAGCGCCGTGAGATATGCCATCTGTGGTTAAGCACAGATGCCCAGTGCTGTTGTGCCTGTGGGTAGGGTGCACGGGGACAGTGAAGACCAGCAAGAGCTTTCAGGGCTGGCCCCTTCCTTGTGGGACAAGGAGCCGGACGTTTGCCTTTTCGAAAAGAGGCTCTGCCGAGAGCGAACGCAGTGAGATGCTGAGTCTCTGGGAAAGCACAGATGCCCAGTGCTGTTGTGCCTATTCATAGGGTGCACGGGGACAGTGAAGACCAGCAAGAGCTTTCAGGGCTGGCCCCTTCCTTGTGGGAGAAGGAGCCGGACGTTTGCCTTTTCGGAAAGAGGCTCTGCCGAGAGCGAACGCAGTGAGATGCTGAGTCTCTGGGAAAGCACAGATGCCCAGTGCTGTTGTGCCTGTGGGTAGGGTGCACGGGGACAGTGAAGACCAGCAAGAGCTTTCAGGGCTGGCCCCTTCCTTGTGGGAGAAGGAGCCGGACGTTTGCCTTTTCGGAAAGAGGCTCTGCCGAGAACGAGCGCCGTGAGATATGCCGTCTGTGGTTAAGCACAGATGCCCAGTGCTGTTGTGCCTGTGGATAGGGTGCACGGGGCCAGTGAAGACCAGCAAGAGCTTTCAGGGCTGGCCCCTTCCTTGTGGGAGAAGGAGCCGGACGTTTGCCTTTTCGGAAAGAGGCTCTGCCGAGAACGAGCGCCGTGAGATATGCCGTCTGTGGTTAAGCACAGATGCCCAGTGCTGTTGTGCCTGTGCGTAGGGTGCACGGGGCCAGTGAAGACCAGCAAGATCATTCAGGGCTGGCCCCTTCCTTGTGGGAGAAGGAGCCGGACGTTTGCCTTTTCGGAAAGAGGCTCTGCCGAGAACGAGCGCCGTGAGATGCTGAGTCTCTGGGAAAGCACAGATGCCCAGTGCTGTTGTGCCTGTGGGTAGGGTGCACGGGGCCAGTGAAGACCAGCAAGAGCTTTCAGGGCTGGCCCCTTCCTTGTGGGAGAAGGAGCCGGACGTTTGCCTTTTCGGAAAGAGGCTCTGCCGAGAACGAGCGCCGTGAGATATGCCGTCTGTGGTTAAGCACAGATGCCCAGTGCTGTTGTGCCTGTGGGTAGGGTGCACGGGGCCAGTGAAGACCAGCAAGAGCTTTCAGGGCTGGCCCCTTCCTTGTGGGACAAGGAGCCGGACGTTTGCCTTTTCGGAAAGAGGCTCTGCCGAGAACGAGCGCCGTGAGATATGCCTTCTGTGGTTAAGCACAGATGCCCAGTGCTGTTGTGCCTGTGGATACGGTGCACGGGGACAGTGAAGACCAGCAAGAGCTTTCAGGGCTGGCCCCTTCCTTGTGGGAGAAGGAGCCGGACGTTTGCCTTTTCGGAAAGAGGCTCTGCCGAGAACGAGCGCCGTGAGATGCTGAGTCTCTGGGAAAGCACAGATGCCCAGTGCTGTTGTGCCTGTGGGTAGGGTGCACGGGGCCAGTGAAGACCAGCAAGAGCTTTCAGGGCTGGCCCCTTCCTTGTGGGACAAGGAGCCGGACGTTTGCCTTTTCGGAAAGAGGCTCTGCCGAGAACGAGCGCCGTGAGATATGCCGTCTGTGGTTAAGCACAGATGCCCAGTGCTGTTGTGCCTGTGGGTAGGGTGCACGGGGCCAGTGAAGACCAGCAAGAGCTTTCAGGGCTGGCCCCTTCCTTGTGGGAGAAGGAGCCGGACGTTTGCCTTTTCGGAAAGAGGCTCTGCCGAGAACGAGCGCCGTGAGATATGCCGTCTGTGGTTAAGCACAGATGCCCAGTGCTGTTGTGCCTGTGGGTAGGGTGCACGGGGCCAGTGAAGACCAGCAAGAGCTTTCAGGGCTGGCCCCTTCCTTGTGGGAGAAGGAGCCGGACGTTTGCCTTTTCGGAAAGAGGCTCTGCCGAGAACGAGCGCCGTGAGATATGCCGTCTGTGGTTAAGCACAGATGCCCAGTGCTGTTGTGCCTGTGGGTAGGGTGCACGGGGCCAGTGAAGACCAGCAAGAGCTTTCAGGGCTGGCCCCTTCCTTGTGGGAGAAGGAGCCGGACGTTTGCCTTTTCGGAAAGAGGCTCTGCCGAGAACGAGCGCCGTGAGATGCTGAGTCTCTGGGAAAGCACAGATGCCCAGTGCTGTTGTGCCTGTGGGTAGGGTGCACGGGGATAGTGAAGACCAGCAAGAGCTTTCAGGGCTGGCCCCTTCCTTGTGGGAGAAGGAGCCGGACGTTTGCCTTTTCGGAAAGAGGCTCTGCCGAGAACGAGCGCCGTGAGATATGCCGTCTGTGGTTAAGCACAGATGCCCAGTGCTGTTGTGCCTGTGGGTAGGGTGCACGGGGATAGTGAAGACCAGCAAGAGCTTTCAGGGCTGGCCCCTTCCTTGTGGGAGAAGGAGCCGGACGTTTGCCTTTTCGGAAAGAGGCTCTGCCGAGAACGAGCGCCGTGAGATATGCCGTCTGTGGTTAAGCACAGATGCCCAGTGCTGTTGTGCCTGTGGGTAGGGTGCACGGGGACAGTGAAGACCAGCAAGAGCTTTCAGGGCTGGCCCCTTCCTTGTGGGAGAAGGAGCCGGACGTTTGCCTTTTCGGAAAGAGGCTCTGCCGAGAACGAGCGCCGTGAGATGCTGAGTCTCTGGGAAAGCACAGATGCCCAGTGCTGTTGTGCCTGTGGGTAGGGTGCACGGGGCCAGTGAAGACCAGCAAGAGCTTTCAGGGCTGGCCCCTTCCTTGTGGGAGAAGGAGCCGGACGTTTGCCTTTTCGGAAAGAGGCTCTGCCGAGAACGAGCGCCGTGAGATATGCCGTCTGTGGTTAAGCACAGATGCCCAGTGCTGTTGTGCCTATTCATAGGTTGCACGGGGCCAGTGAAGACCAGCAAGAGCTTTCAGGGCTGGCCCCTTCCTTGTGGGAGAAGGAGCCGGACGTTTGCCTTTTCGGAAAGAGGCTCTGCCGAGAACGAGCGCCGTGAGATATGCCGTCTGTGGTTAAGCACAGATGCCCAGTGCTGTTGTGCCTATTCATAGGGTGCACGGGGAAAGTGAAGACCAGCAAGAGCTTTCAGGGCTGGCCCCTTCCTTGTGGGAGAAGGAGCCGGACGTTTGCCTTTTCGGAAAGAGGCTCTGCCGAGAACGAGCGCCGTGAGATATGCCATCTGTGGTTAAGCACAGATGCCCAGTGCTGTTGTGCCTGTGGGTAGGGTGCACGGGGACAGTGAAGACCAGCAAGAGCTTTCAGGGCTGGCCCCTTCCTTGTGGGACAAGGAGCCGGACGTTTGCCTTTTCGAAAAGAGGCTCTGCCGAGAGCGAACGCAGTGAGATGCTGAGTCTCTGGGAAAGCACAGATGCCCAGTGCTGTTGTGCCTATTCATAGGGTGCACGGGGACAGTGAAGACCAGCAAGAGCTTTCAGGGCTGGCCCCTTCCTTGTGGGAGAAGGAGCCGGACGTTTGCCTTTTCGGAAAGAGGCTCTGCCGAGAGCGAACGCAGTGAGATGCTGAGTCTCTGGGAAAGCACAGATGCCCAGTGCTGTTGTGCCTGTGGGTAGGGTGCACGGGGACAGTGAAGACCAGCAAGAGCTTTCAGGGCTGGCCCCTTCCTTGTGGGAGAAGGAGCCGGACGTTTGCCTTTTCGGAAAGAGGCTCTGCCGAGAACGAGCGCCGTGAGATATGCCGTCTGTGGTTAAGCACAGATGCCCAGTGCTGTTGTGCCTGTGGATAGGGTGCACGGGGACAGTGAAGACCAGCAAGAGCTTTCAGGGCTGGCCCCTTCCTTGTGGGAGAAGGAGCCGGACATTTGCCTTTTCGGAAAGAGGCTCTGCCGAGAACGAGCGCCGTGAGATATGCCGTCTGTGGTTAAGCACAGATGCCCAGTGCTGTTGTGCCTGTGCGTAGGGTGCACGGGGCCAGTGAAGACCAGCAAGATCATTCAGGGCTGGCCCCTTCCTTGTGGGAGAAGGAGCCGGACGTTTGCCTTTTCGGAAAGAGGCTCTGCCGAGAACGAGCGCCGTGAGATGCTGAGTCTCTGGGAAAGCACAGATGCCCAGTGCTGTTGTGCCTGTGGGTAGGGTGCACGGGGCCAGTGAAGACCAGCAAGAGCTTTCAGGGCTGGCCCCTTCCTTGTGGGACAAGGAGCCGGACGTTTGCCTTTTCGGAAAGAGGCTCTGCCGAGAACGAGCGCCGTGAGATATGCCGTCTGTGGTTAAGCACAGATGCCCAGTGCTGTTGTGCCTGTGGGTAGGGTGCACGGGGCCAGTGAAGACCAGCAAGAGCTTTCAGGGCTGGCCCCTTCCTTGTGGGAGAATGAGCCGGACGTTTGCCTTTTCGGAAAGAGGCTCTGCCGAGAACGAGCGCCGTGAGATGCTGAGTCTCTGGGAAAGCACAGATGCCCAGTGCTGTTGTGCCTGTGGGTAGGGTGCACGGGGACAGTGAAGACCAGCAAGAGCTTTCAGGGCTGGCCCCTTCCTTGTGGGAGAAGGAGCCGGACGTTTGCCTTTTCGGAAAGAGGCTCTGCCGAGAGCGAACGCAGTGAGATGCTGAGTCTCTGGGAAAGCACAGATGCCCAGTGCTGTTGTGCCTGTGGGTAGGGTGCACGGGGATAGTGAAGACCAGCAAGAGCTTTCAGGGCTGGCCCCTTCCTTGTGGGAGAAGGAGCCGGACGTTTGCCTTTTCGGAAGGAGGCTCTGCCGAGAACGAGCGCCGTGAGATGCTGAGTCTCTGGGAAAGCACAGATGCCCATTGTTGTTGATCCTGTGGATAGGGTGCACGGGGACAGTGAAGACCAGCAAGAGCTTTCAGGGCTGGCCCCTTCCTTGTGGGAGAAGGAGCCGGACGTTTGCCTTTTCGGAAGGAGGCTCTGCCGAGAACGAGCGCCGTGAGATATGCCGTCTGTGGTTAAGCACAGATGCCCAGTGCTGTTGTGCCTGTGGGTAGGGTGCACGAGGCCAGTGAAGACCAGCAAGAGCTTTCAGGGCTGGCCCCTTCCTTGTGGGAGAAGGAGCCGGACGTTTGCCTTTTCGGAAAGAGGCTCTGCCGAGAACGAGCGCCGTGAGATATGCCGTCTGTGGTTAAGCACAGATGCCCAGTGCTGTTGTGCCTGTGGGTAGGGTGCACGGGGACAGTGAAGACCAGCAAGAGCTTTCAGGGCTGGCCCCTTCCTTGTGGGACAAGGAGCCGGACGTTTGCCTTTTCGGAAAGAGGCTCTGCCGAGAACGAGCGCCGTGAGATATGCCTTCTGTTGTTAAGCACAGATGCCCAGTGCTGTTGTGCCTGTGGATAGGGTGCACGGGGACAGTGAAGACCAGCAAGAGCTTTCAGGGCTGGCCCCTTCCTTGTGGGAGAAGGAGCCGGACGTTTGCCTTTTCGGAAAGAGGCTCTGCCGAGAACGAGCGCCGTGAGATGCTGAGTCTCTGGGAAAGCACAGATGCCCAGTGCTGTTGTGCCTGTGGGTAGGGTGCACGGGGCCAGTGAAGACCAGCAAGAGCTTTCAGGGCTGGCCCCTTCCTTGTGGGACAAGGAGCCGGACGTTTGCCTTTTCGGAAAGAGGCTCTGCCGAGAACGAGCGCCGTGAGATATGCCGTCTGTGGTTAAGCACAGATGCCCAGTGCTGTTGTGCCTGTGGGTAGGGTGCACGGGGCCAGTGAAGACCAGCAAGAGCTTTCAGGGCTGGCCCCTTCCTTGTGGGAGAAGGAGCCGGACGTTTGCCTTTTCGGAAAGAGGCTCTGCCGAGAACGAGCGCCGTGAGATATGCCGTCTGTGGTTAAGCACAGATGCCCAGTGCTGTTGTGCCTGTGGGTAGGGTGCACGGGGCCAGTGAAGACCAGCAAGAGCTTTCAGGGCTGGCCCCTTCCTTGTGGGAGAAGGAGCCGGACGTTTGCCTTTTCGGAAAGAGGCTCTGCCGAGAACGAGCGCCGTGAGATATGCCATCTGTGGTTAAGCACAGATGCCCAGTGCTGTTGTGCCTGTGGGTAGGGTGCACGGGGCCAGTGAAGACCAGCAAGAGCTTTCAGGGCTGGCCCCTTCCTTGTGGGAGAAGGAGCCGGACGTTTGCCTTTTCGGAAAGAGGCTCTGCCGAGAACGAGCGCCGTGAGATGCTGAGTCTCTGGGAAAGCACAGATGCCCATTGCTGTTGTGCCTGTGGGTAGGGTGCACGGGGCCAGTGAAGACCAGCAAGAGCTTTCAGGGCTGGCCCCTTCCTTGTGGGAGAAGGAGCCGGACGTTTGCCTTTTCGGAAAGAGGCTCTGCCGAGAACGAGCGCCGTGAGATATGCCGTCTGTGGTTAAGCACAGATGCCCAGTGCTGTTGTGCCTGTGGGTAGGGTGCACGGGGACAGTGAAGACCAGCAAGAGCTTTCAGGGCTGGCCCCTTCCTTGTGGGAGAAGGAGCCGGACGTTTGCCTTTTCGGAAAGAGGCTCTGCCGAGAGCGAACGCAGTGAGATGCTGAGTCTCTGGGAAAGCACAGATGCCCAGTGCTGTTGTGCCTGTGGGTAGGGTGCACGGGGACAGTGAAGACCAGCAAGAGCTTTCAGGGCTGGCCCCTTCCTTGTGGGAGAAGGAGCCGGACGTTTGCCTTTTCGGAAAGAGGCTCTGCCGAGAACGAGCGCCGTGAGATATGCCGTCTGTGGTTAAGCACAGATGCCCAGTGCTGTTGTGCCTGTGGATAGGGTGCACGGGGACAGTGAAGACCAGCAAGAGCTTTCAGGGCTGGCCCCTTCCTTGTGGGAGAAGGAGCCGGACGTTTGCCTTTTCGGAAAGAGGCTCTGCCGAGAACGAGCGCCGTGAGATATGCCGTCTGTGGTTAAGCACAGACGCCCAGTGCTGTTGTGCCTATGCATAGGGTGCACGGGGATAGTGAAGACCAGCAAGAGCTTTCAGGGCTGGCCCCTTCCTTGTGGGAGAAGGAGCCGGACGTTTGCCTTTTCGGAAAGAGGCTCTGCCGAGAACGAGCGCCGTGAGATATGCCGTCTGTGGTTAAGCACAGATGCCCAGTGCTGTTGTGCCTGTGGGTAGGGTGCACGGGGCCAGTGAAGACCAGCAAGAGCTTTCAGGGCTGGCCCCTTCCTTGTGGGAGAAGGAGCCGGACGTTTGCCTTTTCGGAAAGAGGCTCTGCCGAGAGCGAGCGCCGTGAGATGCTGAGTCTCTGGGAAAGCACAGATGCCCAGTGCTGTTGTGCCTGTGGGTAGGGTGCACGGGGCCAGTGAAGACCAGCAAGAGCTTTCAGGGCTGGCCCCTTCCTTGTGGGAGAAGGAGCCGGACGTTTGCCTTTTCGGAAAGAGGCTCTGCCGAGAACGAGCGCCGTGAGATATGCCGTCTGTGGTTAAGCACAGATGCCCAGTGCTGTTGTGCCTGTGGGTAGGGTGCACGGGGCCAGTGAAGACCAGCAAGAGCTTTCAGGGCTGGCCCCTTCCTTGTGGGACAAGGAGCCGGACGTTTGCCTTTTCGGAAGGAGGCTCTGCCGAGAACGAGCGCCGTGAGATGCTGAGTCTCTGGGAAAGCACAGATGCCCAGTGCTGTTGTGCCTGTGGGTAGGGTGCACGGGGATAGTGAAGACCAGCAAGAGCTTTCAGGGCTGGCCCCTTCCTTGTGGGAGAAGGAGCCGGACGTTTGCCTTTTCGGAAAGAGGCTCTGCCGAGAACGAGCGCCGTGAGATATGCCGTCTGTGGTTAAGCACAGATGCCCAGTGCTGTTGTGCCTGTGGGTAGGGTGCACGGGGATAGTGAAGACCAGCAAGAGCTTTCAGGGCTGGCCCCTTCCTTGTGGGAGAAGGAGCCGGACGTTTGCCTTTTCGGAAAGAGGCTCTGCCGAGAACGAGCGCCGTGAGATATGCCGTCTGTGGTTAAGCACAGATGCCCAGTGCTGTTGTGCCTGTGGGTAGGGTGCACGGGGACAGTGAAGACCAGCAAGAGCTTTCAGGGCTGGCCCCTTCCTTGTGGGAGAAGGAGCCGGACGTTTGCCTTTTCGGAAAGAGGCTCTGCCGAGAACGAGCGCCGTGAGATGCTGAGTCTCTGGGAAAGCACAGATGCCCAGTGCTGTTGTGCCTGTGGGTAGGGTGCACGGGGCCAGTGAAGACCAGCAAGAGCTTTCAGGGCTGGCCCCTTCCTTGTGGGAGAAGGAGCCGGACGTTTGCCTTTTCGGAAAGAGGCTCTGCCGAGAACGAGCGCCGTGAGATATGCCGTCTGTGGTTAAGCACAGATGCCCAGTGCTGTTGTGCCTATTCATAGGTTGCACGGGGCCAGTGAAGACCAGCAAGAGCTTTCAGGGCTGGCCCCTTCCTTGTGGGAGAAGGAGCCGGACGTTTGCCTTTTCGGAAAGAGGCTCTGCCGAGAACGAGCGCCGTGAGATATGCCGTCTGTGGTTAAGCACAGATGCCCAGTGCTGTTGTGCCTATTCATAGGGTGCACGGGGAAAGTGAAGACCAGCAAGAGCTTTCAGGGCTGGCCCCTTCCTTGTGGGAGAAGGAGCCGGACGTTTGCCTTTTCGGAAAGAGGCTCTGCCGAGAACGAGCGCCGTGAGATATGCCGTCTGTGGTTAAGCACAGATGCCCAGTGCTGTTGTGCCTGTGGGTAGGGTGCACGGGGCCAGTGAAGACCAGCAAGAGCTTTCAGGGCTGGCCCCTTCCTTGTGGGACAAGGAGCCGGACGTTTGCCTTTTCGGAAAGAGGCTCTGCCGAGAGCGAACGCAGTGAGATGCTGAGTCTCTGGGAAAGCACAGATGCCCAGTGCTGTTGTGCCTATTCATAGGGTGCACGGGGACAGTGAAGACCAGCAAGAGCTTTCAGGGCTGGCCCCTTCCTTGTGGGAGAAGGAGCCGGACGTTTGACTTTTCGGAAAGAGGCTCTGCCGAGAACGAGCGCCGTGAAATATGCCGTCTGTGGTTAAGCACAGATGCCCAGTGCTGTTGTGCCTATTCATAGGGTGCACGGGGCCAGTGAAGACCAGCAAGAGCTTTCAGGGCTGGCCCCTTCCTTGTGGGAGAAGGAGCCGGACGTTTGCCTTTTCGGAAAGAGGCTCTGCCGAGAACGAGCGCCGTGAGATGCTGAGTCTCTGGGAAAGCACAGATGCCCAGTGCTGTTGTGCCTGTGGGTAGGGTGCACGGGGCCAGTGAAGACCAGCAAGAGCTTTCAGGGCTGGCCCCTTCCTTGTGGGACAAGGAGCCGGACGTTTGCCTTTTCGGAAAGAGGCTCTGCCGAGAACGAGCGCCGTGAGATATGCCGTCTGTGGTTAAGCACAGATGCCCAGTGCTGTTGTGCCTGTGGGTAGGGTGCACGGGGCCAGTGAAGACCAGCAAGAGCTTTCAGGGCTGGCCCCTTCCTTGTGGGAGAAGGAGCCGGACGTTTGCCTTTTCGGAAAGAGGCTCTGCCGAGAACGAGCGCCGTGAGATATGCCGTCTGTGGTTAAGCACAGATGCCCAGTGCTGTTGTGCCTGTGGGTAGGGTGCACGGGGACAGTGAAGACCAGCAAGAGCTTTCAGGGCTGGCCCCTTCCTTGTGGGAGAAGGAGCCGGACGTTTGCCTTTTCGGAAAGAGGCTCTGCCGAGAACGAGCGCCGTGAGATATGCCATCTGTGGTTAAGCACAGATGCCCAGTGCTGTTGTGCCTGTGGGTAGGGTGCACGGGGCCAGTGAAGACCAGCAAGAGCTTTCAGGGCTGGCCCCTTCCTTGTGGGAGAAGGAGCCGGACGTTTGCCTTTTCGGAAAGAGGCTCTGCCGAGAACGAGCGCCGTGAGATGCTGAGTCTCTGGGAAAGCACAGATGCCCATTGCTGTTGTGCCTGTGGGTAGGGTGCACGGGGCCAGTGAAGACCAGCAAGAGCTTTCAGGGCTGGCCCCTTCCTTGTGGGAGAAGGAGCCGGACGTTTGCCTTTTCGGAAAGAGGCTCTGCCGAGAACGAGCGCCGTGAGATATGCCGTCTGTGGTTAAGCACAGATGCCCAGTGCTGTTGTGCCTGTGGGTAGGGTGCACGGGGACAGTGAAGACCAGCAAGAGCTTTCAGGGCTGGCCCCTTCCTTGTGGGAGAAGGAGCCGGACGTTTGCCTTTTCGGAAAGAGGCTCTGCCGAGAGCGAACGCAGTGAGATGCTGAGTCTCTGGGAAAGCACAGATGCCCAGTGCTGTTGTGCCTGTGGGTAGGGTGCACGGGGACAGTGAAGACCAGCAAGAGCTTTCAGGGCTGGCCCCTTCCTTGTGGGAGAAGGAGCCGGACGTTTGCCTTTTCGGAAAGAGGCTCTGCCGAGAACGAGCGCCGTGAGATATGCCGTCTGTGGTTAAGCACAGATGCCCAGTGCTGTTGTGCCTGTGGATAGGGTGCACGGGGACAGTGAAGACCAGCAAGAGCTTTCAGGGCTGGCCCCTTCCTTGTGGGAGAAGGAGCCGGACGTTTGCCTTTTCGGAAAGAGGCTCTGCCGAGAACGAGCGCCGTGAGATATGCCGTCTGTGGTTAAGCACAGACGCCCAGTGCTGTTGTGCCTATGCATAGGGTGCACGGGGATAGTGAAGACCAGCAAGAGCTTTCAGGGCTGGCCCCTTCCTTGTGGGAGAAGGAGCCGGACGTTTGCCTTTTCGGAAAGAGGCTCTGCCGAGAACGAGCGCCGTGAGATATGCCGTCTGTGGTTAAGCACAGATGCCCAGTGCTGTTGTGCCTGTGGGTAGGGTGCACGGGGCCAGTGAAGACCAGCAAGAGCTTTCAGGGCTGGCCCCTTCCTTGTGGGAGAAGGAGCCGGACGTTTGCCTTTTCGGAAAGAGGCTCTGCCGAGAGCGAGCGCCGTGAGATGCTGAGTCTCTGGGAAAGCACAGATGCCCAGTGCTGTTGTGCCTGTGGGTAGGGTGCACGGGGCCAGTGAAGACCAGCAAGAGCTTTCAGGGCTGGCCCCTTCCTTGTGGGACAAGGAGCCGGACGTTTGCCTTTTCGGAAAGAGGCTCTGCCGAGAACGAGCGCCGTGAGATATGCCGTCTGTGGTTAAGCACAGATGCCCAGTGCTGTTGTGCCTGTGGGTAGGGTGCACGGGGATAGTGAAGACCAGCAAGAGCTTTCAGGGCTGGCCCCTTCCTTGTGGGAGAAGGAGCCGGACGTTTGCCTTTTCGGAAAGAGGCTCTGCCGAGAACGAGCGCCGTGAGATATGCCGTCTGTGGTTAAGCACAGATGCCCAGTGCTGTTGTGCCTGTGGGTAGGGTGCACGGGGACAGTGAAGACCAGCAAGAGCTTTCAGGGCTGGCCCCTTCCTTGTGGGAGAAGGAGCCGGACGTTTGCCTTTTCGGAAAGAGGCTCTGCCGAGAACGAGCGCCGTGAGATGCTGAGTCTCTGGGAAAGCACAGATGCCCAGTGCTGTTGTGCCTGTGGGTAGGGTGCACGGGGCCAGTGAAGACCAGCAAGAGCTTTCAGGGCTGGCCCCTTCCTTGTGGGAGAAGGAGCCGGACGTTTGCCTTTTCGGAAAGAGGCTCTGCCGAGAACGAGCGCCGTGAGATATGCCGTCTGTGGTTAAGCACAGATGCCCAGTGCTGTTGTGCCTATTCATAGGTTGCACGGGGCCAGTGAAGACCAGCAAGAGCTTTCAGGGCTGGCCCCTTCCTTGTGGGAGAAGGAGCCGGACGTTTGCCTTTTCGGAAAGAGGCTCTGCCGAGAACGAGCGCCGTGAGATATGCCGTCTGTGGTTAAGCACAGATGCCCAGTGCTGTTGTGCCTATTCATAGGGTGCACGGGGAAAGTGAAGACCAGCAAGAGCTTTCAGGGCTGGCCCCTTCCTTGTGGGAGAAGGAGCCGGACGTTTGCCTTTTCGGAAAGAGGCTCTGCCGAGAACGAGCGCCGTGAGATATGCCGTCTGTGGTTAAGCACAGATGCCCAGTGCTGTTGTGCCTGTGGGTAGGGTGCACGGGGCCAGTGAAGACCAGCAAGAGCTTTCAGGGCTGGCCCCTTCCTTGTGGGACAAGGAGCCGGACGTTTGCCTTTTCGGAAAGAGGCTCTGCCGAGAGCGAACGCAGTGAGATGCTGAGTCTCTGGGAAAGCACAGATGCCCAGTGCTGTTGTGCCTATTCATAGGGTGCACGGGGACAGTGAAGACCAGCAAGAGCTTTCAGGGCTGGCCCCTTCCTTGTGGGAGAAGGAGCCGGACGTTTGCCTTTTCGGAAAGAGGCTCTGCCGAGAGCGAACGCAGTGAGATGCTGAGTCTCTGGGAAAGCACAGATGCCCAGTGCTGTTGTGCCTGTGGGTAGGGTGCACGGGGACAGTGAAGACCAGCAAGAGCTTTCAGGGCTGGCCCCTTCCTTGTGGGAGAAGGAGCCGGACGTTTGCCTTTTCGGAAAGAGGCTCTGCCGAGAACGAGCGCCGTGAGATATGCCGTCTGTGGTTAAGCACAGATGCCCAGTGCTGTTGTGCCTGTGGATAGGGTGCACGGGGCCAGTGAAGACCAGCAAGAGCTTTCAGGGCTGGCCCCTTCCTTGTGGGAGAAGGAGCCGGACATTTGCCTTTTCGGAAAGAGGCTCTGCCGAGAACGAGCGCCGTGAGATATGCCGTCTGTGGTTAAGCACAGATGCCCAGTGCTGTTGTGCCTGTGCGTAGGGTGCACGGGGCCAGTGAAGACCAGCAAGATCATTCAGGGCTGGCCCCTTCCTTGTGGGAGAAGGAGCCGGACGTTTGCCTTTTCGGAAAGAGGCTCTGCCGAGAACGAGCGCCGTGAGATGCTGAGTCTCTGGGAAAGCACAGATGCCCAGTGCTGTTGTGCCTGTGGGTAGGGTGCACGGGGCCAGTGAAGACCAGCAAGAGCTTTCAGGGCTGGCCCCTTCCTTGTGGGACAAGGAGCCGGACGTTTGCCTTTTCGGAAAGAGGCTCTGCCGAGAACGAGCGCCGTGAGATATGCCGTCTGTGGTTAAGCACAGATGCCCAGTGCTGTTGTGCCTGTGGGTAGGGTGCACGGGGCCAGTGAAGACCAGCAAGAGCTTTCAGGGCTGGCCCCTTCCTTGTGGGAGAAGGAGCCGGACGTTTGCCTTTTCGGAAAGAGGCTCTGCCGAGAACGAGCGCCGTGAGATGCTGAGTCTCTGGGAAAGCACAGATGCCCAGTGCTGTTGTGCCTGTGGGTAGGGTGCACGGGGACAGTGAAGACCAGCAAGAGCTTTCAGGGCTGGCCCCTTCCTTGTGGGAGAAGGAGCCGGACGTTTGCCTTTTCGGAAAGAGGCTCTGCCGAGAGCGAACGCAGTGAGATGCTGAGTCTCTGGGAAAGCACAGATGCCCAGTGCTGTTGTGCCTGTGGGTAGGGTGCACGGGGATAGTGAAGACCAGCAAGAGCTTTCAGGGCTGGCCCCTTCCTTGTGGGAGAAGGAGCCGGACGTTTGCCTTTTCGGAAGGAGGCTCTGCCGAGAACGAGCGCCGTGAGATGCTGAGTCTCTGGGAAAGCACAGATGCCCATTGTTGTTGATCCTGTGGATAGGGTGCACGGGGACAGTGAAGACCAGCAAGAGCTTTCAGGGCTGGCCCCTTCCTTGTGGGAGAAGGAGCCGGACGTTTGCCTTTTCGGAAGGAGGCTCTGCCGAGAACGAGCGCCGTGAGATATGCCGTCTGTGGTTAAGCACAGATGCCCAGTGCTGTTGTGCCTGTGGGTAGGGTGCACGAGGCCAGTGAAGACCAGCAAGAGCTTTCAGGGCTGGCCCCTTCCTTGTGGGAGAAGGAGCCGGACGTTTGCCTTTTCGGAAAGAGGCTCTGCCGAGAACGAGCGCCGTGAGATATGCCGTCTGTGGTTAAGCACAGATGCCCAGTGCTGTTGTGCCTGTGGGTAGGGTGCACGGGGACAGTGAAGACCAGCAAGAGCTTTCAGGGCTGGCCCCTTCCTTGTGGGAGAAGGAGCCGGACGTTTGCCTTTTCGGAAAGAGGCTCTGCCGAGAACGAGCGCCGTGAGATATGCCTTCTGTGGTTAAGCACAGACGCCCAGTGCTGTTGTGCCTGTGGATAGGGTGCACGGGGACAGTGAAGACCAGCAAGAGCTTTCAGGGCTGGCCCCTTCCTTGTGGGAGAAGGAGCCGGACGTTTGCCTTTTCGGAAAGAGGCTCTGCCGAGAACGAGCGCCGTGAGATGCTGAGTCTCTGGGAAAGCACAGATGCCCAGTGCTGTTGTGCCTGTGGGTAGGGTGCACGGGGCCAGTGAAGACCAGCAAGAGCTTTCAGGGCTGGCCCCTTCCTTGTGGGACAAGGAGCCGGACGTTTGCCTTTTCGGAAAGAGGCTCTGCCGAGAACGAGCGCCGTGAGATATGCCGTCTGTGGTTAAGCACAGATGCCCAGTGCTGTTGTGCCTGTGGGTAGGGTGCACGGGGCCAGTGAAGACCAGCAAGAGCTTTCAGGGCTGGCCCCTTCCTTGTGGGAGAAGGAGCCGGACGTTTGCCTTTTCGGAAAGAGGCTCTGCCGAGAACGAGCGCCGTGAGATATGCCGTCTGTGGTTAAGCACAGATGCCCAGTGCTGTTGTGCCTGTGGGTAGGGTGCACGGGGCCAGTGAAGACCAGCAAGAGCTTTCAGGGCTGGCCCCTTCCTTGTGGGAGAAGGAGCCGGACGTTTGCCTTTTCGGAAAGAGGCTCTGCCGAGAACGAGCGCCGTGAGATATGCCATCTGTGGTTAAGCACAGATGCCCAGTGCTGTTGTGCCTGTGGGTAGGGTGCACGGGGCCAGTGAAGACCAGCAAGAGCTTTCAGGGCTGGCCCCTTCCTTGTGGGAGAAGGAGCCGGACGTTTGCCTTTTCGGAAAGAGGCTCTGCCGAGAACGAGCGCCGTGAGATGCTGAGTCTCTGGGAAAGCACAGATGCCCATTGCTGTTGTGCCTGTGGGTAGGGTGCACGGGGCCAGTGAAGACCAGCAAGAGCTTTCAGGGCTGGCCCCTTCCTTGTGGGAGAAGGAGCCGGACGTTTGCCTTTTCGGAAAGAGGCTCTGCCGAGAGCGAACGCAGTGAGATGCTGAGTCTCTGGGAAAGCACAGATGCCCAGTGCTGTTGTGCCTGTGGGTAGGGTGCACGGGGACAGTGAAGACCAGCAAGAGCTTTCAGGGCTGGCCCCTTCCTTGTGGGAGAAGGAGCCGGACGTTTGCCTTTTCGGAAAGAGGCTCTGCCGAGAACGAGCGCCGTGAGATATGCCGTCTGTGGTTAAGCACAGATGCCCAGTGCTGTTGTGCCTGTGGATAGGGTGCACGGGGACAGTGAAGACCAGCAAGAGCTTTCAGGGCTGGCCCCTTCCTTGTGGGAGAAGGAGCCGGACGTTTGCCTTTTCGGAAAGAGGCTCTGCCGAGAACGAGCGCCGTGAGATATGCCGTCTGTGGTTAAGCACAGACGCCCGGTGCTGTTGTGCCTATGCATAGGGTGCACGGGGATAGTGAAGACCAGCAAGAGCTTTCAGGGCTGGCCCCTTCCTTGTGGGAGAAGGAGCCGGACGTTTGCCTTTTCGGAAAGAGGCTCTGCCGAGAACGAGCGCCGTGAGATATGCCGTCTGTTGTTAAGCACAGATGCCCAGTGCTGTTGTGCCTGTGGGTAGGGTGCACGGGGCCAGTGAAGACCAGCAAGAGCTTTCAGGGCTGGCCCCTTCCTTGTGGGAGAAGGAGCCGGACGTTTGCCTTTTCGGAAAGAGGGTCTGCCGAGAGCGAGCGCCGTGAGATGCTGAGTCTCTGGGAAAGCACAGATGCCCAGTGCTGTTGTGCCTGTGGGTAGGGTGCACGGGGCCAGTGAAGACCAGCAAGAGCTTTCAGGGCTGGCCCCTTCCTTGTGGGACAAGGAGCCGGACGTTTGCCTTTTCGGAAAGAGGCTCTGCCGAGAACGAGCGCCGTGAGATATGCCGTCTGTGGTTAAGCACAGATGCCCAGTGCTGTTGTGCCTGTGGGTAGGGTGCACGGGGCCAGTGAAGACCAGCAAGAGCTTTCAGGGCTGGCCCCTTCCTTGTGGGAGAAGGAGCCGGACGTTTGCCTTTTCGGAAAGAGGCACTGCCGAGAATGAGCGCCGTGAGATGCTGAGTCTCTGGGAAAGCACAGATGCCCAGTGCTGTTGTGCCTGTGGGTAGGGTGCACGGGGATAGTGAAGACCAGCAAGAGCTTTCAGGGCTGGCCCCTTCCTTGTGGGACAAGGAGCCGGACGTTTGCCTTTTCGGAAAGAGGCTCTGCCGAGAACGAGCGCCGTGAGATATGCCGTCTGTGGTTAAGCACAGATGCCCAGTGCTGTTGTGCCTGTGGGTAGGGTGCACGGGGACAGTGAAGACCAGCAAGAGCTTTCAGGGCTGGCCCCTTCCTTGTGGGAGAAGGAGCCGGACGTTTGCCTTTTCGGAAAGAGGCTCTGCCGAGAACGAGCGCCGTGAGATATGCCGTCTGTGGTTAAGCACAGATGCCCAGTGCTGTTGTGCCTGTGGGTAGGGTGCACGGGGCCAGTGAAGACCAGCAAGAGCTTTCAGGGCTGGCCCCTTCCTTGTGGGAGAAGGAGCCGGACGTTTGCCTTTTCGGAAAGAGGCTCTGCCGAGAACGAGCGCCGTGAGATGCTGAGTCTCTGGGAAAGCACAGATGCCCAGTGCTGTTGTGCCTGTGGGTAGGGTGCACGGGGATAGTGAAGACCAGCAAGAGCTTTCAGGGCTGGCCCCTTCCTTGTGGGAGAAGGAGCCGGACGTTTGCCTTTTCGGAAAGAGGCTCTGCCGAGAACGAGCGCCGTGAGATATGCCGTCTGTGGTTAAGCACAGATGCCCAGTGCTGTTGTGCCTGTGGGTAGGGTGCACGGGGCCAGTGAAGACCAGCAAGAGCTTTCAGGGCTGGCCCCTTCCTTGTGGGACAAGGAGCCGGACGTTTGCCTTTTCGGAAAGAGGCTCTGCCGAGAACGAGCGCCGTGAGATATGCCGTCTGTGGTTAAGCACAGATGCCCAGTGCTGTTGTGCCTGTGCGTAGGGTGCACGGGGCCAGTGAAGACCAGCAAGAGCTTTCAGGGCTGGCCCCTTCCTTGTGGGAGAAGGAGCCGGACGTTTGCCTTTTCGGAAAGAGGCTCTGCCGAGAATGAGCGCCGTGAGATGCTGAGTCTCTGGGAAAGCACAGATGCCCAGTGCTGTTGTGCCTGTGGGTAGGGTGCACGGGGATAGTGAAGACCAGCAAGAGCTTTCAGGGCTGGCCCCTTCCTTGTGGGACAAGGAGCCGGACGTTTGCCTTTTCGGAAAGAGGCTCTGCCGAGAACGAGCGCCGTGAGATATGCCGTCTGTGGTTAAGCACAGATGCCCAGTGCTGTTGTGCCTGTGGGTAGGGTGCACGGGGACAGTGAAGACCAGCAAGAGCTTTCAGGGCTGGCCCCTTCCTTGTGGGAGAAGGAGCCGGACGTTTGCCTTTTCGGAAAGAGGCTCTGCCGAGAACGAGCGCCGTGAGATATGCCGTCTGTGGTTAAGCACAGATGCCCAGTGCTGTTGTGCCTGTGGGTAGGGTGCACGGGGCCAGTGAAGACCAGCAAGAGCTTTCAGGGCTGGCCCCTTCCTTGTGGGAGAAGGAGCCGGACGTTTGCCTTTTCGGAAAGAGGCTCTGCCGAGAACGAGCGCCGTGAGATGCTGAGTCTCTGGTTAAGCACAGATGCCCAGTGCTGTTGTGCCTGTGGGTAGGGTGCACGGGGATAGTGAAGACCAGCAAGAGCTTTCAGGGCTGGCCCCTTCCTTGTGGGAGAAGGAGCCGGACGTTTGCCTTTTCGGAAAGAGGCTCTGCCGAGAACGAGCGCCGTGAGATATGCCGTCTGTGGTTAAGCACAGATGCCCAGTGCTGTTGTGCCTGTGGGTAGGGTGCACGGGGATAGTGAAGACCAGCAAGAGCTTTCAGGGCTGGCCCCTTCCTTGTGGGAGAAGGAGCCGGACGTTTGCCTTTTCGGAAAGAGGCTCTGCCGAGAACGAGCGCCGTGAGATATGCCGTCTGTGGTTAAGCACAGATGCCCAGTGCTGTTGTGCCTGTGGGTAGGGTGCACGGGGACAGTGAAGACCAGCAAGAGCTTTCAGGGCTGGCCCCTTCCTTGTGGGAGAAGGAGCCGGACGTTTGCCTTTTCGGAAAGAGGCTCTGCCGAGAACGAGCGCCGTGAGATGCTGAGTCTCTGGGAAAGCACAGATGCCCAGTGCTGTTGTGCCTGTGGGTAGGGTGCACGGGGCCAGTGAAGACCAGCAAGAGCTTTCAGGGCTGGCCCCTTCCTTGTGGGAGAAGGAGCCGGACGTTTGCCTTTTCGGAAAGAGGCTCTGCCGAGAACGAGCGCCGTGAGATATGCCGTCTGTGGTTAAGCACAGATGCCCAGTGCTGTTGTGCCTATTCATAGGTTGCACGGGGCCAGTGAAGACCAGCAAGAGCTTTCAGGGCTGGCCCCTTCCTTGTGGGAGAAGGAGCCGGACGTTTGCCTTTTCGGAAAGAGGCTCTGCCGAGAACGAGCGCCGTGAGATATGCCGTCTGTGGTTAAGCACAGATGCCCAGTGCTGTTGTGCCTATTCATAGGGTGCACGGGGAAAGTGAAGACCAGCAAGAGCTTTCAGGGCTGGCCCCTTCCTTGTGGGAGAAGGAGCCGGACGTTTGCCTTTTCGGAAAGAGGCTCTGCCGAGAACGAGCGCCGTGAGATATGCCGTCTGTGGTTAAGCACAGATGCCCAGTGCTGTTGTGCCTGTGGGTAGGGTGCACGGGGACAGTGAAGACCAGCAAGAGCTTTCAGGGCTGGCCCCTTCCTTGTGGGAGAAGGAGCCGGACGTTTGCCTTTTCGGAAAGAGGCTCTGCCGAGAGCGAACGCAGTGAGATGCTGAGTCTCTGGGAAAGCACAGATGCCCAGTGCTGTTGTGCCTATTCATAGGGTGCACGGGGACAGTGAAGACCAGCAAGAGCTTTCAGGGCTGGCCCCTTCCTTGTGGGAGAAGGAGCCGGACGTTTGCCTTTTCGGAAAGAGGCTCTGCCGAGAGCGAGCGCCGTGAGATATGCCGTCTGTGGTTAAGCACAGATGCCCAGTGCTGTTGTGCCTGTGGGTAGGGTGCACGGGGACAGTGAAGACCAGCAAGAGCTTTCAGGGCTGGCCCCTTCCTTGTGGGAGAAGGAGCCGGACGTTTGCCTTTTCGGAAAGAGGCTCTGCCGAGAACGAGCGCCGTGAGATATGCCGTCTGTGGTTAAGCACAGATGCCCAGTGCTGTTGTGCCTATGCATAGGGTGCACGGGGATAGTGAAGACCAGCAAGAGCTTTCAGGGCTGGCCCCTTCCTTGTGGGAGAAGGAGCCGGACGTTTGCCTTTTCGGAAAGAGGCTCTGCCGAGAACGAGCGCCGTGAGATATGCCGTCTGTGGTTAAGCACAGATGCCCAGTGCTGTTGTGCCTATTCATAGGGTGCACGGGGACAGTGAAGACCAGCAAGAGCTTTCAGGGCTGGCCCCTTCCTTGTGGGAGAAGGAGCCGGACGTTTGCCTTTTCGGAAAGAGGCTCTGCCGAGAGCGAGCGCCGTGAGATGCTGAGTCTCTGGGAAAGCACAGATGCCCAGTGCTGTTGTGCCTGTGGGTAGGGTGCACGGGGCCAGTGAAGACCAGCAAGAGCTTTCAGGGCTGGCCCCTTCCTTGTGGGAGAAGGAGCCGGACGTTTGCCTTTTCGGAAAGAGGCTCTGCCGAGAACGAGCGCCGTGAGATATGCCGTCTGTGGTTAAGCACAGATGCCCAGTGCTGTTGTGCCTGTGGGTAGGGTGCACGGGGCCAGTGAAGACCAGCAAGAGCTTTCAGGGCTGGCCCCTTCCTTGTGGGAGAAGGAGCCGGACGTTTGCCTTTTCGGAAAGAGGCTCTGCCGAGAATGAGCGCCGTGAGATGCTGAGTCTCTGGGAAAGCACAGATGCCCAGTGCTGTTGTGCCTGTGGGTAGGGTGCACGGGGATAGTGAAGACCAGCAAGAGCTTTCAGGGCTGGCCCCTTCCTTGTGGGAGAAGGAGCCGGACGTTTGCCTTTTCGGAAAGAGGCTCTGCCGAGAACGAGCGCCGTGAGATATGCCGTCTGTGGTTAAGCACAGATGCCCAGTGCTGTTGTGCCTGTGGGTAGGGTGCACGGGGACAGTGAAGACCAGCAAGAGCTTTCAGGGCTGGCCCCTTCCTTGTGGGAGAAGGAGCCGGACGTTTGCCTTTTCGGAAAGAGGCTCTGCCGACAACAAGCGCCGTGAGATGCTGAGCGTCCTAAAAAGGCACAGATGCCCAGTGCTGTTGTGCCTGTGGATAGGGTGCACGGGGCCAGTGAAGACCAGCAAGAGCTTTCAGGGCTGGCCCCTTCCTTGTGGGAGAAGGAGCCGGACGTTTGCCTTTTCGGAAAGAGGCTCTGCCGAGAACGAGCGCCGTGAGATGCTGAGTCTCTGGGAAAGCACAGATGCCCAGTGCTGTTGTGCCTGTGGGTAGGGTGCACGGGGACAGTGAAGACCAGCAAGAGCTTTCAGGGCTGGCCCCTTCCTTGTGGGAGAAGGAGCCGGACGTTTGCCTTTTCGGAAAGAGGCTCTGCCGAGAACGAGCGCCGTGAGATATGCCGTCTGTGGTTAAGCACAGATGCCCAGTGCTGTTGTGCCTATTCATAGGGTGCACGGGGACAGTGAAGACCAGCAAGAGCTTTCAGGGCTGGCCCCTTCCTTGTGGGAGAAGGAGCCGGACGTTTGCCTTTTCGGAAAGAGGCTCTGCCGAGAACGAGCGCCGTGAGATATGCCGTCTGTGGTTAAGCACAGATGCCCAGTGCTGTTGTGCCTATTCATAGGGTGCACGGGGACAGTGAAGACCAGCAAGAGCTTTCAGGGCTGGCCCCTTCCTTGTGGGAGAAGGAGCCGGACGTTTGCCTTTTCGGAAAGAGGCTCTGCCGAGAACGAGCGCCGTGAGATATGCCGTCTGTGGTTAAGCACAGATGCCCAGTGCTGTTGTGCCTGTGGGTAGGGTGCACGGGGACAGTGAAGACCAGCAAGAGCTTTCAGGGCTGGCCCCTTCCTTGTGGGAGAAGGAGCCGGACGTTTGCCTTTTCGGAAGGAGGCTCTGCCGAGAACGAGCGCCGTGAGATATGCCGTCTGTGGTTAAGCACAGATGCCCAGTGCTGTTGTGCCTGTGGGTAGGGTGCACGGGGCCAGCGAAGACCAGCAAGAGCTTTCAGGGCTGGCCCCTTCCTTGTGGGAGAAGGAGCCGGACGTTTGCCTTTTCGGAAAGAGGCTCTGCCGAGAACGAGCGCCGTGAGATATGCCGTCTGTGGTTAAGCACAGATGCCCAGTGCTGTTGTGCCTGTGGGTAGGGTGCACGGGGACAGTGAAGACCAGCAAGAGCTTTCAGGGCTGGCCCCTTCCTTGTGGGAGAAGGAGCCGGACGTTTGCCTTTTCGGAAAGAGGCTCTGCCGAGAACGAGCGCCGTGAGATATGCCGTCTGTGGTTAAGCACAGATGCCCAGTGCTGTTGTGCCTATTCATAGGGTGCACGGGGATAGTGAAGACCAGCAAGAGCTTTCAGGGCTGGCCCCTTCCTTGTGGGAGAAGGAGCCGGACGTTTGCCTTTTCGGAAAGAGGCTCTGCCGAGAACGAGCGCCGTGAGATATGCCGTCTGTGGTTAAGCACAGATGCCCAGTGCTGTTGTGCCTGTGCGTAGGGTGCACGGGGCCAGTGAAGACCAGCAAGAGCTTTCAGGGCTGGCCCCTTCCTTGTGGGAGAAGGAGCCGGACGTTTGCCTTTTCGGAAAGAGGCTCTGCCGAGAACGAGCGCCGTGAGATATGCCGTCTGTGGTTAAGCACAGATGCCCAGTGCTGTTGTGCCTGTGGGTAGGGTGCACGGGGCCAGTGAAGACCAGCAAGAGCTTTCAGGGCTGGCCCCTTCCTTGTGGGAGAAGGAGCCGGACGTTTGCCTTTTCGGAAAGAGGCTCTGCCGAGAACGAGCGCCGTGAGATATGCCGTCTGTGGTTAAGCACAGATGCCCAGTGCTGTTGTGCCTGTGGGTAGGGTGCACGGGGCCAGTGAAGACCAGCAAGAGCTTTCAGGGCTGGCCCCTTCCTTGTGGGAGAAGGAGCCGGACGTTTGCCTTTTCGGAAAGAGGCTCTGCCGAGAACGAGCGCCGTGAGATATGCCGTCTGTGGTTAAGCACAGATGTCCAGTGCTGTTGTGCCTGTGGATAGGGTGCACGGGGACAGTGAAGACCAGCAAGAGCTTTCAGGGCTGGCCCCTTCCTTGTGGGAGAAGGAGCCGGACGTTTGCCTTTTCAGAAAGTGGCTCTGCCGACAACAAGCGCCGTGAGATGCTGAGCGTCCTAAAGAGGCACAGATGCCCAGTGCTGTTGTGCCTGTGGATAGGGTGCACGGGGACAGTAAAGACCAGCAAGAGCTTTCAGGGCTGGCCCCTTCCTTGTGGGAGAAGGAGCCGGATGTTTGCCTTTTCGGAAAGAGGCTCTGCCGAGAACGAGCGCCGTGAGATATGCCGTCTGTGGTTAAGCACAGATGCCCAGTGCTGTTGTGACTATGCATAGGGTGCACGGGGCCAGTGAAGACCAGCAAGAGCTTTCAGGGCTGGCCCCTTCCTTGTGGGAGAAGGAGCCGGACGTTTGCCTTTTCGGAAAGAGGCTCTGCCGAGAACGAGCGCCGTGAGATATGCCGTCTGTGGTTAAGCACAGATGCCCAGTGCTGTTGTGCCTATGCATAGGGTGCACGGGGCCAGTGAAGACCAGCAAGAGCTTTCAGGGCTGGCCCCTTCCTTGTGGGAGAAGGAGCCGGACGTTTGCCTTTTCGGAAAGAGGCTCTGCCGAGAACGAGCGCAGTGAGATATGCCGTCTGTGGTTAAGCACACATGCCCAGTGCTGTTGTGCCTGTGGGTAGGGTGCACATGGCCAGTGAAGACCAGCAAGAGCTTTCAGGGCTGGCCCCTTCCTTGTGGGAGAAGGAGCCGGACGTTTGCCTTTTCGGAAAGAGGCTCTGCCGAGAACAAGCGCCGTGAGATATGCCGTCTGTGGTTAAGCACAGATGCCCATTCCTGTTGTGCCTGTGGGTAGGGTGCAAGGGGACAGTGAAGACCAGCAAGAGCTTTCAGGGCTGGCCCCTTCCTTGTGGGAGAAGGAGCCGGACGTTTGCCTTTTCGGAAAGAGGCTCTGCCGAGAACGAGCGCCGTGAGATGCTGAGTCTCTGGGAAAGCACAGATGCCCAGTGCTGTTGTGCCTGTGGGTAGGGTGCACGGGGACAGTGAAGACCAGCAAGAGCTTTCAGGGCTGGCCCCTTCCTTGTGGGAGAAGGAGCCGGACGTTTGCCTTTTCGGAAAGAGGCTCTGCCGAGACCGAGCGCCGTGAGATATGCCGTCTGTGGTTAAGCACAGATGCCCAGTGCTGTTGTGCCTATTCATAGGGTGCACGGGGACAGTGAAGACCAGCAAGAGCTTTCAGGGCTGGCCCCTTCCTTGTGGGAGAAGGAGCCGGACGTTTGCCTTTTCGGAAAGAGGCTCTGCCGAGAACGAGCGCCGTGAGATGCTGAGCCTCTGAAAAAGGCACAGATGCCCAGTGCTGTTGTGCCTGTGGGTAGGGTGCACGGGGACAGTGAAGACCAGCAAGAGCTTTCAGGGCTGGCCCCTTCCTTGTGGGAGAAGGAGCCGGACGTTTGCCTTTTCGGAAAGAGGCTCTGCCGAGAGCGAACGCAGTGAGATGCTGAGTCTCTGGGAAAGCACAGATGCCCAGTGCTGTTGTGCCTGTGGGTAGGGTGCACGGGGATAGTGAAGACCAGCAAGAGCTTTCAGGGCTGGCCCCTTCCTTGTGGGAGAAGGAGCCGGACGTTTGCCTTTTCGGAAAGAGGCTCTGCCGAGAACGAGCGCCGTGAGATGCTGAGTCTCTGAAAAAGGCACAGATGCCCAGTGCTGTTGTGCATGTGGATAGGGTGCACGGGGACAGTGAAGACCAGCAAGAGCTTTCAGGGCTGGCCCCTTCCTTGTGGGAGAAGGAGCCGGACGTTTGCCTTTTCGGAAAGAGGCTCTGCCGAGAACGAGCGCCGTGAGATATGCCGTCTGTGGTTAAGCACAGATGCCCAGTGCTGTTGTGCCTATTCATAGGGTGCACGGGGACAGTGAAGACCAGCAAGAGCTTTCAGGGCTGGCCCCTTCCTTGTGGGAGAAGGAGCCGGACGTTTGCCTTTTCGGAAAGAGGCTCTGCCGAGAACGAGCGCCGTGAGATGCTGAGTCTCTGAAAAAGGCACAGATGCCCAGTGCTGTTGTGCATGTGGATAGGGTGCACGGGGACAGTGAAGACCAGCAAGAGCTTTCAGGGCTGGCCCCTTCCTTGTGGGAGAAGGAGCCGGACGTTTGCCTTTTCGGAAAGAGGCTCTGCCGAGAACGAGCGCCGTGAGATATGCCGTCTGTGGTTAAGCACAGATGCCCAGTGCTGTTGTGCCTATTCATAGGGTGCACGGGGACAGTGAAGACCAGCAAGAGCTTTCAGGGCTGGCCCCTTCCTTGTGGGAGAAGGAGCCGGACGTTTGCCTTTTCGGAAAGAGGCTCTGCCGAGAACGAGCGCCGTGAGATGCTGAGTCTCTGGGAAAGAACAGATGCCCAGTGCTGTTGTGCCTGTGGATAGGGTGCACGGGGACAGTGAAGACCAGCAAGAGCTTTCAGGGCTGGCCCCTTCCTTGTGGGAGAAGGAGCCGGACGTTTGCCTTTTCGGAAAGAGGGTCTGCCGAGAACGAGCGCCGTGAGATATGCCGTCTGTGGTTAAGCACAGATGCCCAGTGCTGTTGTGCCTATTCATAGGGTGCACGGGGACAGTGAAGACCAGCAAGAGCTTTCAGGGCTGGCCCCTTCCTTGTGGGAGAAGGAGCTGGACGTTTGCCTTTTCGGAAAGAGGCTCTGCCGAGAACGAGCGCCGTGAGATGCTGAGTCTCTGGGAAAGCACAGATGCCCAGTGCTGTTGTGCTAGTGGGTAGGGTGCACGGGGCCAGTGAAGACCAGCAAGAGCTTTCAGGGCT
The DNA here is from genome assembly GCF_947461875.1 of Haliaeetus albicilla. NCBI lineage: Eukaryota > Metazoa > Chordata > Aves > Accipitriformes > Accipitridae > Haliaeetus > Haliaeetus albicilla. Next base: position 153,427 of record NW_027212553.1, read on the forward strand.
GGCCCCTTCCTTGCGGGAGAAGGAGCCGGACGTTTGCCTTTTCGGAAAGAGGCTCTGCCGAGAACGAGCGCCGTGAGATATGCCGTCTGTGGTTAAGCACACATGCCCAGTGCTGTTGTGCCTGTGGGTAGGGTGCACGGGGCCAGTGAAGACCAGCAAGAGCTTTCAGGGCTGGCCCCTTCCTTGTGGGAGAAGGAGCCGGACGTTTGCCTTTTCGGAAAGAGGCTCTGCCGAGAACGAGCGCCGTGAGATATGCCGTCTGTGGTTAAGCACAGATGCCCATTCCTGTTGTGCCTGTGGGTAGGGTGCACGGGGCCAGTGAAGACCAGCAAGAGCTTTCAGGGCTGGCCCCTTCCTTGTGGGAGAAGGAGCCGGACGTTTGCCTTTTCGGAAAGAGGCTCTGCCGAGAACGAGCGCCGTGAGATGCTGAGTCTCTGGGAAAGCACAGATGCCCAGTGCTGTTGTGCCTGTGGGTAGGGTGCACGGGGCCAGTGAAGACCAGCAAGAGCTTTCAGGGCTGGCCCCTTCCTTGTGGGAGAAGGAGCCGGACGTTTGCCTTTTCGGAAAGAGGCTCTGCCGAGAACGAGCGCCGTGAGATATGCCGTCTGTGGTTAAGCACAGATGCCCAGTGCTGTTGTGCCTGTGGGTAGGGTGCACGGGGACAGTGAAGACCAGCAAGAGCTTTCAGGGCTGGCCCCTTCCTTGTGGGAGAAGGAGCCGGACGTTTGCCTTTTCGGAAAGAGGCTCTGCCGAGAACGAGCGCCGTGAGATGCTGAGCCTCTGAAAAAGGCACAGATGCCCAGTACTGTTGTGCCTGTGGGTAGGGTGCACGGGGACAGTGAAGACCAGCAAGAGCTTTCAGGGCTGGCCCCTTCCTTGTGGGAGAAGGAGCCGGACGTTTGCCTTTTCGGAAAGAGGCTCTGCCGAGAGCGAATGCAGTGAGATGCTGAGTCTCTGGGAAAGCACAGATGCCCAGTGCTGTTGTGCTAGTGGGTAGGGTGCACGGGGCCAGTGAAGACCAGCAAGAGCTTTCAGGGCTGGCCCCTTCCTTGTGGGAGAAGGAGCCGGACGTTTGCCTTTTCGGAAAGAGGCTCTGCCGAGAACGAGCGCCGTGAGATATGCCGTCTGTGGTTAAGCACACATGCCCAGTGCTGTTGTGCCTGTGGGTAGGGTGCACGGGGCCAGTGAAGACCAGCAAGAGCTTTCAGGGCTGGCCCCTTCCTTGTGGGAGAAGGAGCCGGACGTTTGCCTTTTCGGAAAGAGGCTCTGCCGAGAACGAGCGCCGTGAGATATGCCGTCTGTGGTTAAGCACAGATGCCCAGTGCTGTTGTGCCTGTGGGTAGGGTGCACGGGGCCAGTGAAGACCAGCAAGAGCTTTCAGGGCTGGCCCCTTCCTTGTGGGAGAAGGAGCCGGACGTTTGCCTTTTCGGAAAGAGGCTCTGCCGAGAACGAGCGCCGTGAGATATGCCGTCTGTGGTTAAGCACAGATGCCCAGTGCTGTTGTGCCTGTGGGTAGGGTGCACGGGGCCAGTGAAGACCAGCAAGAGCTTTCAGGGCTGGCCCCTTCCTTGTGGGAGAAGGAGCCGGACGTTTGCCTTTTCGGAAAGAGGCTCTGCCGAGAACGAGCGCCGTGAGATGCTGAGTCTCTGGGAAAGCACAGATGCCCAGTGCTGTTGTGCCTGTGGGTAGGGTGCACGGGGATAGTGAAGACCAGCAAGAGCTTTCAGGGCTGGCCCCTTCCTTGTGGGAGAAGGAGCCGGACGTTTGCCTTTTCGGAAGGAGGCTCTGCCGAGAACAAGCGCCGTGAGATATGCCGTCTGTGGTTAAGCACAGATGCCCAGTGCTGTTGTGCCTGTGGGTAGGGTGCACGGGGATAGTGAAGACCAGCAAGAGCTTTCAGGGCTGGCCCCTTCCTTGTGGGAGAAGGAGCCGGACGTTTGCCTTTTCGGAAAGAGGCTCTGCCGAGAACGAGCGCCGTGAGATATGCCGTCTGTGGTTAAGCACAGATGCCCAGTGCTGTTGTGCCTGTGGGTAGGGTGCACGGGGACAGTGAAGACCAGCAAGAGCTTTCAGGGCTGGCCCCTTCCTTGTGGGAGAAGGAGCCGGACGTTTGCCTTTTCGGAAAGAGGCTCTGCCGAGAACGAGCGCCGTGAGATGCTGAGTCTCTGGGAAAGCACAGATGCCCAGTGCTGTTGTGCCTGTGGGTAGGGTGCACGGGGCCAGTGAAGACCAGCAAGAGCTTTCAGGGCTGGCCCCTTCCTTGTGGGAGAAGGAGCCGGACGTTTGCCTTTTCGGAAAGAGGCTCTGCCGAGAACGAGCGCCGTGAGATATGCCGTCTGTGGTTAAGCACAGATGCCCAGTGCTGTTGTGCCTATTCATAGGTTGCACGGGGCCAGTGAAGACCAGCAAGAGCTTTCAGGGCTGGCCCCTTCCTTGTGGGAGAAGGAGCCGGACGTTTGCCTTTTCGGAAAGAGGCTCTGCCGAGAACGAGCGCCGTGAGATATGCCGTCTGTGGTTAAGCACAGATGCCCAGTGCTGTTGTGCCTATTCATAGGGTGCACGGGGAAAGTGAAGACCAGCAAGAGCTTTCAGGGCTGGCCCCTTCCTTGTGGGAGAAGGAGCCGGACGTTTGCCTTTTCGGAAAGAGGCTCTGCCGAGAACGAGCGCCGTGAGATATGCCGTCTGTGGTTAAGCACAGATGCCCAGTGCTGTTGTGCCTGTGGGTAGGGTGCACGGGGACAGTGAAGACCAGCAAGAGCTTTCAGGGCTGGCCCCTTCCTTGTGGGAGAAGGAGCCGGACGTTTGCCTTTTCGGAAAGAGGCTCTGCCGAGAGCGAACGCAGTGAGATGCTGAGTCTCTGGGAAAGCACAGATGCCCAGTGCTGTTGTGCCTATTCATAGGGTGCACGGGGACAGTGAAGACCAGCAAGAGCTTTCAGGGCTGGCCCCTTCCTTGTGGGAGAAGGAGCCGGACGTTTGCCTTTTCGGAAAGAGGCTCTGCCGAGAACGAGCGCCGTGAGATATGCCGTCTGTGGTTAAGCACAGATGCCCAGTGCTGTTGTGCCTGTGGGTAGGGTGCACGGGGACAGTGAAGACCAGCAAGAGCTTTCAGGGCTGGCCCCTTCCTTGTGGGAGAAGGAGCCGGACGTTTGCCTTTTCGGAAAGAGGCTCTGCCGAGAACGAGCGCCGTGAGATGCTGAGTCTCTGGGAAAGCACAGATGCCCAGTGCTGTTGTGCCTGTGGGTAGGGTGCACGGGGCCAGTGAAGACCAGCAAGAGCTTTCAGGGCTGGCCCCTTCCTTGTGGGAGAAGGAGCCGGACGTTTGCCTTTTCGGAAAGAGGCTCTGCCGAGAACGAGCGCCGTGAGATATGCCGTCTGTGGTTAAGCACAGATGCCCAGTGCTGTTGTGCCTATTCATAGGTTGCACGGGGCCAGTGAAGACCAGCAAGAGCTTTCAGGGCTGGCCCCTTCCTTGTGGGAGAAGGAGCCGGACGTTTGCCTTTTCGGAAAGAGGCTCTGCCGAGAACGAGCGCCGTGAGATATGCCGTCTGTGGTTAAGCACAGATGCCCAGTGCTGTTGTGCCTATTCATAGGGTGCACGGGGAAAGTGAAGACCAGCAAGAGCTTTCAGGGCTGGCCCCTTCCTTGTGGGAGAAGGAGCCGGACGTTTGCCTTTTCGGAAAGAGGCTCTGCCGAGAACGAGCGCCGTGAGATATGCCGTCTGTGGTTAAGCACAGATGCCCAGTGCTGTTGTGCCTGTGGGTAGGGTGCACGGGGACAGTGAAGACCAGCAAGAGCTTTCAGGGCTGGCCCCTTCCTTGTGGGAGAAGGAGCCGGACGTTTGCCTTTTCGGAAAGAGGCTCTGCCGAGAGCGAACGCAGTGAGATGCTGAGTCTCTGGGAAAGCACAGATGCCCAGTGCTGTTGTGCCTATTCATAGGGTGCACGGGGACAGTGAAGACCAGCAAGAGCTTTCAGGGCTGGCCCCTTCCTTGTGGGAGAAGGAGCCGGACGTTTGCCTTTTCGGAAAGAGGCTCTGCCGAGAACGAGCGCCGTGAGATATGCCGTCTGTGGTTAAGCACAGATGCCCAGTGCTGTTGTGCCTGTGGGTAGGGTGCACGGGGACAGTGAAGACCAGCAAGAGCTTTCAGGGCTGGCCCCTTCCTTGTGGGAGAAGGAGCCGGACGTTTGCCTTTTCGGAAAGAGGCTCTGCCGAGAACGAGCGCCGTGAGATATGTCGTCTGTGGTTAAGCACAGATACCCAGTGCTGTTGTGCCTGTGGGTAGGGTGCACGGGGCCAGTGAAGAGCAGCAAGAGCTTTCAGGGCTGGCCCCTTCCTTGTGGGAGAAGGAGCCGGACGTTTGCCTTTTCGGAAAGAGGCTCTGCCGAGAACGAGCGCCGTGAGATATGCCGTCTGTGGTTAAGCACAGATGCCCAGTGCTGTTGTGCCTATTCATAGGGTGCACGGGGACAGTGAAGACCAGCAAGAGCTTTCAGGGCTGGCCCCTTCCTTGTGGGAGAAGGAGCCGGACGTTTGCCTTTTCGGAAAGAGGCTCTGCCGAGAGCGAGCGCCGTGAGATGCTGAGTCTCTGGGAAAGCACAGATGCCCAGTGCTGTTGTGCCTGTGGGTAGGGTGCACGGGGCCAGTGAAGACCAGCAAGAGCTTTCAGGGCTGGCCCCTTCCTTGTGGGAGAAGGAGCCGGACGTTTGCCTTTTCGGAAAGAGGCTCTGCCGAGAACGAGCGCCGTGAGATATGCCGTCTGTGGTTAAGCACAGATGCCCAGTGCTGTTGTGCCTGTGGGTAGGGTGCACGGGGCCAGTGAAGACCAGCAAGAGCTTTCAGGGCTGGCCCCTTCCTTGTGGGAGAAGGAGCCGGACGTTTGCCTTTTCGGAAAGAGGCTCTGCCGAGAATGAGCGCCGTGAGATGCTGAGTCTCTGGGAAAGCACAGATGCCCAGTGCTGTTGTGCCTGTGGGTAGGGTGCACGGGGATAGTGAAGACCAGCAAGAGCTTTCAGGGCTGGCCCCTTCCTTGTGGGAGAAGGAGCCGGACGTTTGCCTTTTCGGAAAGAGGCTCTGCCGAGAACGAGCGCCGTGAGATATGCCGTCTGTGGTTAAGCACAGATGCCCATTGCTGTTGTGCCTGTGGGTAGGGTGCACGGGGACAGTGAAGACCAGCAAGAGCTTTCAGGGCTGGCCCCTTCCTTGTGGGAGAAGGAGCCGGACGTTTGCCTTTTCGGAAAGAGGCTCTGCCGAGAACGAGCGCCGTGAGATATGCCGTCTGTGGTTAAGCACAGATGCCCAGTGCTGTTGTGCCTGTGGGTAGGGTGCACGGGGCCAGTGAAGACCAGCAAGAGCTTTCAGGGCTGGCCCCTTCCTTGTGGGAGAAGGAGCCGGACGTTTGCCTTTTCGGAAAGAGGCTCTGCCGACAACAAGCGCCGTGAGATGCTGAGCGTCCTAAAAAGGCACAGATGCCCAGTGCTGTTGTGCCTGTGGATAGGGTGCACGGGGCCAGTGAAGACCAGCAAGAGCTTTCAGGGCTGGCCCCTTCCTTGTGGGAGAAGGAGCCGGACGTTTGCCTTTTCGGAAAGAGGCTCTGCCGAGAACGAGCGCCGTGAGATGCTGAGTCTCTGGGAAAGCACAGATGCCCAGTGCTGTTGTGCCTGTGGGTAGGGTGCACGGGGACAGTGAAGACCAGCAAGAGCTTTCAGGGCTGGCCCCTTCCTTGTGGGAGAAGGAGCCGGACGTTTGCCTTTTCGGAAAGAGGCTCTGCCGAGAACGAGCGCCGTGAGATATGCCGTCTGTGGTTAAGCACAGATGCCCAGTGCTGTTGTGCCTATTCATAGGGTGCACGGGGACAGTGAAGACCAGCAAGAGCTTTCAGGGCTGGCCCCTTCCTTGTGGGAGAAGGAGCCGGACGTTTGCCTTTTCGGAAAGAGGCTCTGCCGAGAACGAGCGCCGTGAGATATGCCGTCTGTGGTTAAGCACAGATGCCCAGTGCTGTTGTGCCTGTGGGTAGGGTGCACGGGGCCAGTGAAGACCAGCAAGAGCTTTCAGGGCTGGCCCCTTCCTTGTGGGAGAAGGAGCCGGACGTTTGCCTTTTCGGAAGGAGGCTCTGCCGAGAACGAGCGCCGTGAGATATGCCGTCTGTGGTTAAGCACAGATGCCCAGTGCTGTTGTGCCTGTGGGTAGGGTGCACGGGGCCAGCGAAGACCAGCAAGAGCTTTCAGGGCTGGCCCCTTCCTTGTGGGAGAAGGAGCCGGACGTTTGCCTTTTCGGAAAGAGGCTCTGCCGAGAACGAGCGCCGTGAGATATGCCGTCTGTGGTTAAGCACAGATGCCCAGTGCTGTTGTGCCTGTGGGTAGGGTGCACGGGGACAGTGAAGACCAGCAAGAGCTTTCAGGGCTGGCCCCTTCCTTGTGGGAGAAGGAGCCGGACGTTTGCCTTTTCGGAAAGAGGCTCTGCCGAGAACGAGCGCCGTGAGATATGCCGTCTGTGGTTAAGCACAGATGCCCAGTGCTGTTGTGCCTATTCATAGGGTGCACGGGGATAGTGAAGACCAGCAAGAGCTTTCAGGGCTGGCCCCTTCCTTGTGGGAGAAGGAGCCGGACGTTTGCCTTTTCGGAAAGAGGCTCTGCCGAGAACGAGCGCCGTGAGATATGCCGTCTGTGGTTAAGCACAGATGCCCAGTGCTGTTGTGCCTGTGCGTAGGGTGCACGGGGCCAGTGAAGACCAGCAAGAGCTTTCAGGGCTGGCCCCTTCCTTGTGGGAGAAGGAGCCGGACGTTTGCCTTTTCGGAAAGAGGCTCTGCCGAGAACGAGCGCCGTGAGATATGCCGTCTGTGGTTAAGCACAGATGCCCAGTGCTGTTGTGCCTGTGGGTAGGGTGCACGGGGCCAGTGAAGACCAGCAAGAGCTTTCAGGGCTGGCCCCTTCCTTGTGGGAGAAGGAGCCGGACGTTTGCCTTTTCGGAAAGAGGCTCTGCCGAGAACGAGCGCCGTGAGATGCTGAGTCTCTGGGAAAGCACAGATGCCCAGTGCTGTTGTGCCTGTGGGTAGGGTGCACGGGGCCAGTGAAGACCAGCAAGAGCTTTCAGGGCTGGCCCCTTCCTTGTGGGAGAAGGAGCCGGACGTTTGCCTTTTCGGAAAGAGGCTCTGCCGAGAACGAGCGCCGTGAGATATGCCGTCTGTGGTTAAGCACAGATGTCCAGTGCTGTTGTGCCTGTGGATAGGGTGCACGGGGACAGTGAAGACCAGCAAGAGCTTTCAGGGCTGGCCCCTTCCTTGTGGGAGAAGGAGCCGGACGTTTGCCTTTTCAGAAAGTGGCTCTGCCGACAACAAGCGCCGTGAGATGCTGAGCGTCCTAAAGAGGCACAGATGCCCAGTGCTGTTGTGCCTGTGGATAGGGTGCACGGGGACAGTAAAGACCAGCAAGAGCTTTCAGGGCTGGCCCCTTCCTTGTGGGAGAAGGAGCCGGATGTTTGCCTTTTCGGAAAGAGGCTCTGCCGAGAACGAGCGCCGTGAGATATGCCGTCTGTGGTTAAGCACAGATGCCCAGTGCTGTTGTGACTATGCATAGGGTGCACGGGGCCAGTGAAGACCAGCAAGAGCTTTCAGGGCTGGCCCCTTCCTTGTGGGAGAAGGAGCCGGACGTTTGCCTTTTCGGAAAGAGGCTCTGCCGAGAACGAGCGCCGTGAGATATGCCGTCTGTGGTTAAGCACAGATGCCCAGTGCTGTTGTGCCTATGCATAGGGTGCACGGGGCCAGTGAAGACCAGCAAGAGCTTTCAGGGCTGGCCCCTTCCTTGTGGGAGAAGGAGCCGGACGTTTGCCTTTTCGGAAAGAGGCTCTGCCGAGAACGAGCGCAGTGAGATATGCCGTCTGTGGTTAAGCACACATGCCCAGTGCTGTTGTGCCTGTGGGTAGGGTGCACATGGCCAGTGAAGACCAGCAAGAGCTTTCAGGGCTGGCCCCTTCCTTGTGGGAGAAGGAGCCGGACGTTTGCCTTTTCGGAAAGAGGCTCTGCCGAGAACAAGCGCCGTGAGATATGCCGTCTGTGGTTAAGCACAGATGCCCATTCCTGTTGTGCCTGTGGGTAGGGTGCAAGGGGACAGTGAAGACCAGCAAGAGCTTTCAGGGCTGGCCCCTTCCTTGTGGGAGAAGGAGCCGGACGTTTGCCTTTTCGGAAAGAGGCTCTGCCGAGAACGAGCGCCGTGAGATGCTGAGTCTCTGGGAAAGCACAGATGCCCAGTGCTGTTGTGCCTGTGGGTAGGGTGCACGGGGACAGTGAAGACCAGCAAGAGCTTTCAGGGCTGGCCCCTTCCTTGTGGGAGAAGGAGCCGGACGTTTGCCTTTTCGGAAAGAGGCTCTGCCGAGACCGAGCGCCGTGAGATATGCCGTCTGTGGTTAAGCACAGATGCCCAGTGCTGTTGTGCCTATTCATAGGGTGCACGGGGACAGTGAAGACCAGCAAGAGCTTTCAGGGCTGGCCCCTTCCTTGTGGGAGAAGGAGCCGGACGTTTGCCTTTTCGGAAAGAGGCTCTGCCGAGAACGAGCGCCGTGAGATGCTGAGCCTCTGAAAAAGGCACAGATGCCCAGTGCTGTTGTGCCTGTGGGTAGGGTGCACGGGGACAGTGAAGACCAGCAAGAGCTTTCAGGGCTGGCCCCTTCCTTGTGGGAGAAGGAGCCGGACGTTTGCCTTTTCGGAAAGAGGCTCTGCCGAGAGCGAACGCAGTGAGATGCTGAGTCTCTGGGAAAGCACAGATGCCCAGTGCTGTTGTGCCTATTCATAGGGTGCACGGGGACAGTGAAGACCAGCAAGAGCTTTCAGGGCTGGCCCCTTCCTTGTGGGAGAAGGAGCCGGACGTTTGCCTTTTCGGAAAGAGGCTCTGCCGAGAACGAGCGCCGTGAGATGCTGAGTCTCTGAAAAAGGCACAGATGCCCAGTGCTGTTGTGCATGTGGATAGGGTGCACGGGGACAGTGAAGACCAGCAAGAGCTTTCAGGGCTGGCCCCTTCCTTGTGGGAGAAGGAGCCGGACGTTTGCCTTTTCGGAAAGAGGCTCTGCCGAGAACGAGCGCCGTGAGATATGCCGTCTGTGGTTAAGCACAGATGCCCAGTGCTGTTGTGCCTATTCATAGGGTGCACGGGGACAGTGAAGACCAGCAAGAGCTTTCAGGGCTGGCCCCTTCCTTGTGGGAGAAGGAGCCGGACGTTTGCCTTTTCGGAAAGAGGCTCTGCCGAGAACGAGCGCCGTGAGATGCTGAGTCTCTGAAAAAGGCACAGATGCCCAGTGCTGTTGTGCCTGTGGATAGGGTGCACGGGGACAGTGAAGACCAGCAAGAGCTTTCAGGGCTGGCCCCTTCCTTGTGGGAGAAGGAGCCGGACGTTTGCCTTTTCGGAAAGAGGCTCTGCCGAGAACGAGCGCCGTGAGATATGCCGTCTGTGGTTAAGCACAGATGCCCAGTGCTGTTGTGCCTATTCATAGGGTGCACGGGGCCAGTGAAGACCAGCAAGAGCTTTCAGGGCTGGCCCCTTCCTTGTGGGAGAAGGAGCTGGACGTTTGCCTTTTCGGAAAGAGGCTCTGCCGAGAACGAGCGCCGTGAGATGCTGAGTCTCTGGGAAAGCACAGATGCCCAGTGCTGTTGTGCTAGTGGGTAGGGTGCACGGGGCCAGTGAAGACCAGCAAGAGCTTTCAGGGCTGGCCCCTTCCTTGCGGGAGAAGGAGCCGGACGTTTGCCTTTTCGGAAAGAGGCTCTGTCGAGAGCGAATGCAGTGAGATGCTGAGTCTCTGGGAAAGCACAGATGCCCAGTGCTGTTGTGCCTGTGGGTAGGGTGCACGGGGATAGTGAAGACCAGCAAGAGCTTTCAGGGCTGGCCCCTTCCTTGTGGGAGAAGGAGCCGGACGTTTGCCTTTTCGGAAAGAGGCTCTGCCGAGAACGAGCGCCGTGAGATATGCCGTCTGTGGTTAAGCACAGATGCCCAGTGCTGTTGTGCCTGTGGGTAGGGTGCACGGGGCCAGTGAAGACCAGCAAGAGCTTTCAGGGCTGGCCCCTTCCTTGTGGGAGAAGGAGCCGGACGTTTGCCTTTTCGGAAAGAGGCTCTGCCGAGAACGAGCGCCGTGAGATGCTGAGTCTCTGGGAAAGCACAGATGCCCAGTGCTGTTGTGCCTGTGGGTAGGGTGCACGGGGACAGTGAAGACCAGCAAGAGCTTTCAGGGCTGGCCCCTTCCTTGTGGGAGAAGGAGCCGGACGTTTGCCTTTTCGGAAAGAGGCTCTGCCGAGAACGAGCGCCGTGAGATATGCCGTCTGTGGTTAAGCACAGATGCCCAGTGCTGTTGTGCCTGTGGGTAGGGTGCACGGGGCCAGTGAAGACCAGCAAGAGCTTTCAGGGCTGGCCCCTTCCTTGTGGGAGAAGGAGCCGGACGTTTGCCTTTTCGGAAAGAGGCTCTGCCGAGAACGAGCGCCGTGAGATGCTGAGTCTCTGGGAAAGCACAGATGCCCAGTGCTGTTGTGCCTGTGGGTAGGGTGCACGGGGACAGTGAAGACCAGCAAGAGCTTTCAGGGCTGGCCCCTTCCTTGTGGGAGAAGGAGCCGGACGTTTGCCTTTTCGGAAAGAGGCACTGCCGAGAACGAGCGCCGTGAGATATGCCTTCTGTTGTTAAGCACAGATGCCCAGTGCTGTTGTGCCTGTGGATAGGGTGCACGGGGACAGTGAAGACCAGCAAGAGCTTTCAGGGCTGGCCCCTTCCTTGTGGGAGAAGGAGCCGGACGTTTGCCTTTTCGGAAAGAATCTCTGCCGAGAACGAGCGCCGTGAGATATGCCGTCTGTGGTTAAGCACAGATGCCCAGTGCTGTTGTGCCTGTGGGTAGGGTGCACGGGGATAATGAAGACCAGCAAGAGCTTTCAGGGCTGGCCCCTTCCTTGTGGGAGAAGGAGCCGGACGTTTGCCTTTTCGGAAAGAGGCTCTGCCGAGAGCGAACGCCGTGAGATATGCCATCTGTGGTTAAGCACAGATGCCCAGTGCTGTTGTGCCTGTGGGTAGGGTGCACGGGGACAGTGAAGACCAGCAAGAGCTTTCAGGGCTGGCCCCTTCCTTGTGGGAGAAGGAGCCGGACATTTGCCTTTTCGGAAAGAGGCTCTGCCGAGTACGAGCGCCGTGAGATGCTGAGTCTCTGGGAAAGCACAGATGCCCAGTGCTGTTGTGCCTGTGGGTAGGGTGCACGGGGCCAGTGAAGACCAGCAAGAGCTTTCAGGGCTGGCCCCTTCCTTGTGGGAGAAGGAGCCGGACGTTTGCCTTTTCGGAAAGAGGCTCTGCCGAGAACGAGCGCCGTGAGATGCTGAGTCTCTGGGAAAGCACAGATGCCCAGTGCTGTTGTGCCTGTGGGTAGGGTGCACGGGGACAGTGAAGACCAGCAAGAGCTTTCAGGGCTGGCCCCTTCCTTGTGGGAGAAGGAGCCGGACGTTTGCCTTTTCAGAAAGAGGCTCTGCCGACAACAAGCGCCGTGAGATGCTGAGCGTCCTAAAAAGGCACAGATGCCCAGTGCTGTTGTGCCTGTGGATAGGGTGCACGGGGACAGTAAAGACCAGCAAGAGCTTTCAGGGCTGGCCCCTTCCTTGTGGGAGAAGGAACCGGACGTTTGCCTTTTCGGAAAGAGGCTCTGCCGAGAGCGAACGCAGTGAAATGCTAAGTCTCTGGGAAAGCACAGATGCCCAGTGCTGTTGTGCCTGTGGGTAGGGTGCACGGGGACAGTGAAGACCAGCAAGAGCTTTCAGGGCTGGCCCCTTCCTTGTGGGAGAAGGAGCCGGACGTTTGCCTTTTCGGAAAGAGGCTCTGCCGAGAACGAGCGCCGTGAGATATGCCGTCTGTGGTTAAGCACAGATGCCCAGTGCTGTTGTGCCTGTGGGTAGGGTGCACGGGGCCAGTGAAGACCAGCAAGAGCTTTCAGGGCTGGCCCCTTCCTTGTGGGAGAAGGAGCCGGACGTTTGCCTTTTCGGAAAGAGGCTCTGCCGAGAACGAGCGCCGTGAGATATGCCGTCTGTGGTTAAGCACAGATGCCCATTGCTGTTGTGCCTGTGGATAGGGTGCACGGGGCCAGTGAAGACCAGCAAGAGCTTTCAGGGCTGGCCCCTTCCTTGTGGGAGAAGGAGCCGGACGTTTGCCTTTTCGGAAAGAGGCTCTGCCGAGAACGAGCGCCGTGAGATGCTGATTCTCTGGGAAAGCACAGATGCCCAGTGCTGTTGTGCCTGTGGGTAGGGTGCACGGGGCCAGTGAAGACCAGCAAGAGCTTTCAGGGCTGGCCCCTTCCTTGTGGGAGAAGGAGCCGGACGTTTGCCTTTTCGGAAAGAGGCTCTGCCGAGACCGAGCGCCGTGAGATGCTGAGCCTCTGAAAAAGGCACAGATGCCCAGTGCTGTTGTGCATGTGGATAGGGTGCACGGGGCCAGTGAAGACCAGCAAGAGCTTTCAGGGCTGGCCCCTTCCTTGTGGGAGAAGGAGCCGGACGTTTGCCTTTTCGGAAAGAGGCTCTGCCGAGAACGAGCGCCGTGAGATATGCCGTCTGTGGTTAAGCACAGATGCCCAGTGCTGTTGTGCCTGTGGATAGGGTGCACGGGGCCAGTGAAGACCAGCAAGAGCTTTCAGGGCTGGCCCCTTCCTTGTGGGAGAAGGAGCCGGACGTTTGCCTTTTCGGAAAGAGGCTCTGCCGAGAACGAGCGCCGTGAGATGCTGAGTCTCTGGGAAAGCACAGATGCCCAGTGCTGTTGTGCCTGTGGGTAGGGTGCACGGGGACAGTGAAGACCAGCAAGAGCTTTCAGGGCTGGCCCCTTCCTTGTGGGAGAAGGAGCCGGACGTTTGCCTTTTTGGAAAGAGGCTCTGCCGAGACCGAGCGCCGTGAGATATGCCGTCTGTGGTTAAGCACAGATGCCCAGTGCTGTTGTGCCTATTCATAGGGTGCACGGGGACAGTGAAGACCAGCAAGAGCTTTCAGGGCTGGCCCCTTCCTTGTGGGAGAAGGAGCCGGACGTTTGCCTTTTCGGAAAGAGGCTCTGCCGAGAGCGAGCGCCGTGAGATGCTGAGCCTCTGAAAAAGGCACAGATGCCCAGTGCTGTTGTGCCTGTGGGTAAGGTGCACGGGGCCAGTGAAGACCAGCAAGAGCTTTCAGGGCTGGCCCCTTCCTTGTGGGAGAAGGAGCCGGACGTTTGCCTTTTCGGAAAGAGGCTCTGCCGAGAGCGAATGCAGTGAGATGCTGAGTCTCTGGGAAAGCACAGATGCCCAGTGCTGTTGTGCCTGTGGATAGGCTGCACGGGGATAGTGAAGACCAGCAAGAGCTTTCAGGGCTGGCCCCTTCCTTGTGGGAGAAGGAGCCGGACGTTTGCCTTTTCGGAAAGAGGCTCTGCCGAGAACGAGCGCCGTGAGATATGCCGTCTGTGGTTAAGCACAGATGCCCAGTGCTGTTGTGCCTGTGGGTAGGGTGCAAGGGGACAGTGAAGACCAGCAAGAGCTTTCAGGGCTGGCCCCTTCCTTGTGGGAGAAGGAGCTGGACGTTTGCCTTTTCGGAAAGAGGCTCTGCCGAGAACGAGCGCCGTGAGATGCTGAGTCTCTGGGAAAGCACAGATGCCCAGTGCTGTTGTGCCTGTGGGTAGGGTGCACGGGGACAGTGAAGACCAGCAAGAGCTTTCAGGGCTGGCCCCTTCCTTGTGGGAGAAGGAGCCGGACATTTGCCTTTTCGGAAAGAGGCTCTGCTGAGACCGAGCGCCGTGAGATATGCCGTCTGTGGTTAAGCACAGATGCCCAGTGCTGTTGTGCCTGTGGGTAGGGTGCACGGGGCCAGTGAAGACCAGCAAGAGCTTTCAGGGCTGGCCCCTTCCTTGTGGGAGAAGGAGCCGGACGTTTGCCTTTTCGGAAAGAGGCTCTGCCGAGAACGAGCGCCGTGAGATATGCCGTCTGTGGTTAAGCACAGATGCCCAGTGCTGTTGTGCCTGTGGGTAGGGTGCACGGGGACAGTGAAGACCAGCAAGAGCTTTCAGGGCTGGCCCCTTCCTTGTGGGAGAAGGAGCCGGACGTTTGCCTTTTCGGAAAGAGGCTCTGCCGAGAACGAGCGCCGTGAGATATGCCGTCTGTGGTTAAGCACAGATGCCCAGTGCTGTTGTGCCTATTCATAGGGTGCACGGGGACAGTGAAGACCAGCAAGAGCTTTCAGGGCTGGCCCCTTCCTTGTGGGAGAAGGAGCCGGACGTTTGCCTTTTCGGAAAGAGGCTCTGCCGAGAACGAGCGCCGTGAGATATGCCTTCTGTGGTTAAGCACAGATGCCCAGTGCTGTTGTGCCTGTGGATAGGGTGCACGGGGACAGTGAAGACCAGCAAGAGCTTTCAGGGCTGGCCCCTTCCTTGTGGGAGAAGGAGCCGGACGTTTGCCTTTTCGGAAAGAATCTCTGCCGAGAACGAGCGCCGTGAGATATGCCGTCTGTGGTTAAGCACAGATGCCCAGTGCTGTTGTGCCTGTGGGTAGGGTGCACGGGGCCAGCGAAGACCAGCAAGAGCTTTCAGGGCTGGCCCCTTCCTTGTGGGAGAAGGAGCCGGACGTTTGCCTTTTCGGAAAGAGGCTCTGCCGAGAGCGAACGCCGTGAGATATGCCATCTGTGGTTAAGCACAGATGCCCAGTGCTGTTGTGCCTGTGGGTAGGGTGCACGGGGCCAGTGAAGACCAGCAAGAGCTTTCAGGGCTGGCCCCTTCCTTGTGGGAGAAGGAGCCGGACATTTGCCTTTTCGGAAAGAGGCTCTGCCGAGTACGAGCGCCGTGAGATGCTGAGTCTCTGGGAAAGCACAGATGCCCAGTGCTGTTGTGCCTGTGGGTAGGGTGCACGGGGCCAGTGAAGACCAGCAAGAGCTTTCAGGGCTGGCCCCTTCCTTGTGGGAGAAGGAGCCGGACGTTTGCCTTTTCGGAAAGAGGCTCTGCCGAGAACGAGCGCCGTGAGATGCTGAGTCTCTGGGAAAGCACAGATGCCCAGTGCTGTTGTGCCTGTGGGTAGGGTGCACGGGGACAGTGAAGACCAGCAAGAGCTTTCAGGGCTGGCCCCTTCCTTGTGGGAGAAGGAGCCGGACGTTTGCCTTTTCAGAAAGAGGCTCTGCCGACAACAAGCGCCGTGAGATGCTGAGCGTCCTAAAAAGGCACAGATGCCCAGTGCTGTTGTGCCTGTGGATAGGGTGCACGGGGACAGTAAAGACCAGCAAGAGCTTTCAGGGCTGGCCCCTTCCTTGTGGGAGAAGGAGCCGGACGTTTGCCTTTTCGGAAAGAGGCTCTGCCGAGAGCGAACGCAGTGAAATGCTGAGTCTCTGGGAAAGCACAGATGCCCAGTGCTGTTGTGCCTGTGGGTAGGGTGCACGGGGACAGTGAAGACCAGCAAGAGCTTTCAGGGCTGGCCCCTTCCTTGTGGGAGAAGGAGCCGGACGTTTGCCTTTTCGGAAAGAGGCTCTGCCGAGAACGAGCGCCGTGAGATATGCCGTCTGTGGTTAAGCACAGATGCCCAGTGCTGTTGTGCCTGTGGGTAGGGTGCACGGGGCCAGTGAAGACCAGCAAGAGCTTTCAGGGCTGGCCCCTTCCTTGTGGGAGAAGGAGCCGGACGTTTGCCTTTTCGGAAAGAGGCTCTGCCGAGAACGAGCGCCGTGAGATATGCCGTCTGTGGTTAAGCACAGATGCCCATTGCTGTTGTGCCTGTGGATAGGGTGCACGGGGCCAGTGAAGACCAGCAAGAGCTTTCAGGGCTGGCCCCTTCCTTGTGGGAGAAGGAGCCGGACGTTTGCCTTTTCGGAAAGAGGCTCTGCCGAGAACGAGCGCCGTGAGATGCTGATTCTCTGGGAAAGCACAGATGCCCAGTGCTGTTGTGCCTGTGGGTAGGGTGCACGGGGCCAGTGAAGACCAGCAAGAGCTTTCAGGGCTGGCCCCTTCCTTGTGGGAGAAGGAGCCGGACGTTTGCCTTTTCGGAAAGAGGCTCTGCCGAGAACGAGCGCCGTGAGATGCTGAGCCTCTGAAAAAGGCACAGATGCCCAGTGCTGTTGTGCATGTGGATAGGGTGCACGGGGCCAGTGAAGACCAGCAAGAGCTTTCAGGGCTGGCCCCTTCCTTGTGGGAGAAGGAGCCGGACGTTTGCCTTTTCGGAAAGAGGCTCTGCCGAGAACGAGCGCCGTGAGATATGCCGTCTGTGGTTAAGCACAGATGCCCAGTGCTGTTGTGCCTGTGGATAGGGTGCACGGGGCCAGTGAAGACCAGCAAGAGCTTTCAGGGCTGGCCCCTTCCTTGTGGGAGAAGGAGCCGGACGTTTGCCTTTTCGGAAAGAGGCTCTGCCGAGAACGAGCGCCGTGAGATGCTGAGTCTCTGGGAAAGCACAGATGCCCAGTGCTGTTGTGCCTGTGGGTAGGGTGCACGGGGACAGTGAAGACCAGCAAGAGCTTTCAGGGCTGGCCCCTTCCTTGTGGGAGAAGGAGCCGGACGTTTGCCTTTTTGGAAAGAGGCTCTGCCGAGACCGAGCGCCGTGAGATATGCCGTCTGAGGTTAAGCACAGATGCCCAGTGCTGTTGTGCCTATTCATAGGGTGCACGGGGACAGTGAAGACCAGCAAGAGCTTTCAGGGCTGGCCCCTTCCTTGTGGGAGAAGGAGCCGGACGTTTGCCTTTTCGGAAAGAGGCTCTGCCGAGAGCGAGCGCCGTGAGATGCTGAGCCTCTGAAAAAGGCACAGATGCCCAGTGCTGTTGTGCCTGTGGGTAAGGTGCACGGGGCCAGTGAAGACCAGCAAGAGCTTTCAGGGCTGGCCCCTTCCTTGTGGGAGAAGGAGCCGGACGTTTGCCTTTTCGGAAAGAGGCTCTGCCGAGAGCGAATGCAGTGAGATGCTGAGTCTCTGGGAAAGCACAGATGCCCAGTGCTGTTGTGCCTGTGGATAGGCTGCACGGGGATAGTGAAGACCAGCAAGAGCTTTCAGGGCTGGCCCCTTCCTTGTGGGAGAAGGAGCCGGACGTTTGCCTTTTCGGAAAGAGGCTCTGCCGAGAACGAGCGCCGTGAGATATGCCGTCTGTGGTTAAGCACAGATGCCCAGTGCTGTTGTGCCTGTGGGTAGGGTGCAAGGGGACAGTGAAGACCAGCAAGAGCTTTCAGGGCTGGCCCCTTCCTTGTGGGAGAAGGAGCCGGACGTTTGCCTTTTCGGAAAGAGGCTCTGCCGAGAACGAGCGCCGTGAGATGCTGAGTCTCTGGGAAAGCACAGATGCCCAGTGCTGTTGTGCCTGTGGGTAGGGTGCACGGGGACAGTGAAGACCAGCAAGAGCTTTCAGGGCTGGCCCCTTCCTTGTGGGAGAAGGAGCCGGACATTTGCCTTTTCGGAAAGAGGCTCTGCTGAGACCGAGCGCCGTGAGATATGCCGTCTGTGGTTAAGCACAGATGCCCAGTGCTGTTGTGCCTGTGGGTAGGGTGCACGGGGCCAGTGAAGACCAGCAAGAGCTTTCAGGGCTGGCCCCTTCCTTGTGGGAGAAGGAGCCGGACGTTTGCCTTTTCGGAAAGAGGCTCTGCCGAGAACGAGCGCCGTGAGATATGCCGTCTGTGGTTAAGCACAGATGCCCAGTGCTGTTGTGCATGTGGATAGGGTGCACGGGGCCAGTGAAGACCAGCAAGAGCTTTCAGGGCTGGCCCCTTCCTTGTGGGAGAAGGAGCCGGACGTTTGCCTTTTCGGAAAGAGGCTCTGCCGAGAACGAGCGCCGTGAGATATGCCGTCTGTGGTTAAGCACAGATGCCCAGTGCTGTTGTGCCTATTCATAGGGTGCACGGGGACAGTGAAGACCAGCAAGAGCTTTCAGGGCTGGCCCCTTCCTTGTGGGAGAAGGAGCCGGACGTTTGCCTTTTCGGAAAGAGGCTCTGCCGAGAACGAGCGCCGTGAGATGCTGAGTCTCTGGGAAAGCACAGATGCCCAGTGCTGTTGTGCCTGTGGATAGGGTGCACGGGGACAGTGAAGACCAGCAAGAGCTTTCAGGGCTGGCCCCTTCCTTGTGGGAGAAGGAGCCGGACGTTTGCCTTTTCGGAAAGAGGCTCTGCCGAGAACGAGCGCCGTGAGATATGCCGTCTGTGGTTAAGCACAGATGCCCAGTGCTGTTGTGCCTATTCATAGGGTGCACGGGGACAGTGAAGACCAGCAAGAGCTTTCAGGGCTGGCCCCTTCCTTGTGGGAGAAGGAGCCGGACGTTTGCCTTTTCGGAAAGAGGCTCTGCCGAGAACGAGCGCCGTGAGATGCTGAGTCTCTGGGAAAGCACAGATGCCCAGTGCTGTTGTGCTAGTGGGTAGGGTGCACGGTGCCAGTGAAGACCAGCAAGAGCTTTCAGGGCTGGCCCCTTCCTTGCGGGAGAAGGAGCCGGACGTTTGCCTTTTCGGAAAGAGGCTCTGCCGAGAGCGAACGCAGTGAGATGCTGAGTCTCTGGGAAAGCACAGATGCCCACTGCTGTTGTGCCTGTGGATAGGGTGCACGGGGACAGTGAAGACCAGCAAGAGCTTTCAGGGCTGGCCCCTTCCTTGTGGGAGAAGGAGCCGGACGTTTGCCTTTTCGGAAAGAGGCTCTGCCGAGAACGAGCGCCGTGAGATATGCCGTCTGTGGTTAAGCACAGATGCCCAGTGCTGTTGTGCCTGTGGGTAGGGTGCACGGGGACAGTGAAGACCAGCAAGAGCTTTCAGGGCTGGCCCCTTCCTTGTGGGAGAAGGAGCCGGACGTTTGCCTTTTCGGAAAGAGGCTCTGTCGAGAGCGAATGCAGTGAGATGCTGAGTCTCTGGGAAAGCACAGATGCCCAGTGCTGTTGTGCCTGTGGGTAGGGTGCACGGGGATAGTGAAGACCAGCAAGAGCTTTCAGGGCTGGCCCCTTCCTTGTGGGAGAAGGAGCCGGACGTTTGCCTTTTCGGAAAGAGGCTCTGCCGAGAACGAGCGCCGTGAGATATGCCGTCTGTGGTTAAGCACAGATGCCCAGTGCTGTTGTGCCTGTGGGTAGGGTGCACGGGGCCAGTGAAGACCAGCAAGAGCTTTCAGGGCTGGCCCCTTCCTTGTGGGAGAAGGAGCCGGACGTTTGCCTTTTCGGAAAGAGGCTCTGCCGAGAACGAGCGCCGTGAGATGCTGAGTCTCTGGGAAAGCACAGATGCCCAGTGCTGTTGTGCCTGTGGGTAGGGTGCACGGGGACAGTGAAGACCAGCAAGAGCTTTCAGGGCTGGCCCCTTCCTTGTGGGAGAAGGAGCCGGACGTTTGCCTTTTCGGAAAGAGGCTCTGCTGAGAACGAGCGCCGTGAGATATGCCGTCTGTGGTTAAGCACAGATGCCCAGTGCTGTTGTGCCTGTGGGTAGGGTGCACGGGGCCAGTGAAGACCAGCAAGAGCTTTCAGGGCTGGCCCCTTCCTTGTGGGAGAAGGAGCCGGACGTTTGCCTTTTCGGAAAGAGGCTCTGCCGAGAACGAGCGCCGTGAGATGCTGAGTCTCTGGGAAAGCACAGATGCCCAGTGCTGTTGTGCCTGTGGGTAGGGTGCACGGGGACAGTGAAGACCAGCAAGAGCTTTCAGGGCTGGCCCCTTCCTTGTGGGAGAAGGAGCCGGACGTTTGCCTTTTCGGAAAGAGGCACTGCCGAGAACGAGCGCCGTGAGATATGCCGTCTGTGGTTAAGCACAGATGCCCAGTGCTGTTGTGCCTGTGGATAGGGTGCACGGGGACAGTGAAGACCAGCAAGAGCTTTCAGGGCTGGCCCCTTCCTTGTGGGAGAAGGAGCCGGACGTTTGCCTTTTCGGAAAGAGGCTCTGCCGAGAACGAGCGCCGTGAGATATGCCGTCTGTGGTTAAGCACAGATGCCCAGTGCTGTTGTGCCTGTGGGTAGGGTGCACGGGGATAATGAAGACCAGCAAGAGCTTTCAGGGCTGGCCCCTTCCTTGTGGGAGAAGGAGCCGGACGTTTGCCTTTTCGGAAAGAGGCTCTGCCGAGAGCGAACGCCGTGAGATATGCCATCTGTGGTTAAGCACAGATGCCCAGTGCTGTTGTGCCTGTGGGTAGGGTGCACGGGGACAGTGAAGACCAGCAAGAGCTTTCAGGGCTGGCCCCTTCCTTGTGGGAGAAGGAGCCGGACATTTGCCTTTTCGGAAAGAGGCTCTGCCGAGTACGAGCGCCGTGAGATGCTGAGTCTCTGGGAAAGCACAGATGCCCAGTGCTGTTGTGCCTGTGGGTAGGGTGCACGGGGACAGTGAAGACCAGCAAGAGCTTTCAGGGCTGGCCCCTTCCTTGTGGGAGAAGGAGCCGGACGTTTGCCTTTTCGGAAAGAGGCTCTGCCGAGAACGAGCGCCGTGAGATGCTGAGTCTCTGGGAAAGCACAGATGCCCAGTGCTGTTGTGCCTGTGGGTAGGGTGCACGGGGACAGTGAAGACCAGCAAGAGCTTTCAGGGCTGGCCCCTTCCTTGTGGGAGAAGGAGCCGGACGTTTGCCTTTTCGGAAAGAGGCTCTGCCGAGAACGAGCGCCGTGAGATATGCCGTCTGTGGTTAAGCACAGATGCCCAGTGCTGTTGTGCCTGTGGGTAGGGTGCACGGGGACAGTGAAGACCAGCAAGAGCTTTCAGGGCTGGCCCCTTCCTTGTGGGAGAAGGAGCCGGACGTTTGCCTTTTCGGAAAGAGGCTCTGCCGAGAACGAGCGCCATGAGATATGCCGTCTGTGGTTAAGCACAGATGTCCAGTGCTGTTGTGCCTGTGGATAGGGTGCACGGGGACAGTGAAGACCAGCAAGAGCTTTCAGGGCTGGCCCCTTCCTTGTGGGAGAAGGAGCCGGACGTTTGCCTTTTCAGAAAGAGGCTCTGCCGACAACAAGCGCCGTGAGATGCTGAGCGTCCTAAAAAGGCACAGATGCCCAGTGCTGTTGTGCCTGTGGATAGGGTGCACGGGGACAGTAAAGACCAGCAAGAGCTTTCAGGGCTGGCCCCTTCCTTGTGGGAGAAGGAGCCGGACGTTTGCCTTTTCGGAAAGAGGCTCTGCCGAGAGCGAACGCAGTGAAATGCTGAGTCTCTGGGAAAGCACAGATGCCCAGTGCTGTTGTGCTAGTGGGTAGGGTGCACGGGGCCAGTGAAGACCAGCAAGAGCTTTCAGGGCTGGCCCCTTCCTTGTGGGAGAAGGAGCCGGACGTTTGCCTTTTCGGAAAGAGGCTCTGCCGAGAACGAGCGCCGTGAGATATGCCGTCTGTGGTTAAGCACAGATGCCCAGTGCTGTTGTGCCTGTGGGTAGGGTGCACGGGGCCAGTGAAGACCAGCAAGAGCTTTCAGGGCTGGCCCCTTCCTTGTGGGAGAAGGAGCCGGACGTTTGCCTTTTCGGAAAGAGGCTCTGCCGAGAACGAGCGCCGTGAGATATGCCGTCTGTGGTTAAGCACAGATGCCCATTGCTGTTGTGCCTGTGGATAGGGTGCACGGGGCCAGTGAAGACCAGCAAGAGCTTTCAGGGCTGGCCCCTTCCTTGTGGGAGAAGGAGCCGGACGTTTGCCTTTTCGGAAAGAGGCTCTGCCGAGAACGAGCGCCGTGAGATGCTGATTCTCTGGGAAAGCACAGATGCCCAGTGCTGTTGTGCCTGTGGGTAGGGTGCACGGGGACAGTGAAGACCAGCAAGAGCTTTCAGGGCTGGCCCCTTCCTTGTGGGAGAAGGAGCCGGACGTTTGCCTTTTCGGAAAGAGGCTCTGCCGAGAACGAGCGCCGTGAGATGCTGACCCTCTGAAAAAGGCACAGATGCCCAGTGCTGTTGTGCATGTGGATAGGGTGCACGGGGCCAGTGAAGACCAGCAAGAGCTTTCAGGGCTGGCCCCTTCCTTGTGGGAGAAGGAGCCGGACGTTTGCCTTTTCGGAAAGAGGCTCTGCCGAGAACGAGCGCCGTGAGATATGCCGTCTGTGGTTAAGCACAGATGCCCAGTGCTGTTGTGCCTGTGGATAGGGTGCACGGGGACAGTGAAGACCAGCAAGAGCTTTCAGGGCTGGCCCCTTCCTTGTGGGAGAAGGAGCCGGACGTTTGCCTTTTCAGAAAGAGGCTCTGCCGAGAACGAGCGCCGTGAGATGCTGAGTCTCTGGGAAAGCACAGATGCCCAGTGCTGTTGTGCCTGTGGGTAGGGTGCACGGGGACAGTGAAGACCAGCAAGAGCTTTCAGGGCTGGCCCCTTCCTTGTGGGAGAAGGAGCCGGACGTTTGCCTTTTTGGAAAGAGGCTCTGCCGAGACCGAGCGCCGTGAGATATGCCGTCTGTGGTTAAGCACAGATGCCCAGTGCTGTTGTGCCTATTCATAGGGTGCACGGGGACAGTGAAGACCAGCAAGAGCTTTCAGGGCTGGCCCCTTCCTTGTGGGAGAAGGAGCCGGACGTTTGCCTTTTCGGAAAGAGGCTCTGCCGAGAACGAGCGCCGTGAGATGCTGAGCCTCTGAAAAAGGCACAGATGCCCAGTGCTGTTGTGCCTGTGGGTAAGGTGCACGGGGCCAGTGAAGACCAGCAAGAGCTTTCAGGGCTGGCCCCTTCCTTGTGGGAGAAGGAGCCGGACGTTTGCCTTTTCGGAAAGAGGCTCTGCCGAGAGCGAATGCAGTGAGATGCTGAGTCTCTGGGAAAGCACAGATGCCCAGTGCTGTTGTGGCTGTGGGTAGGCTGCACGGGGATAGTGAAGACCAGCAAGAGCTTTCAGGGCTGGCCCCTTCCTTGTGGGAGAAGGAGCCGGACATTTGCCTTTTCGGAAAGAGGCTCTGCCGAGAACGAGCGCCGTGAGATGCTGAGACTCTGAAAAAGGCACAGATGCCCAGTGCTGTTGTGCATGTGGATAGGGTGCACGGGGCCAGTGAAGACCAGCAAGAGCTTTCAGGGCTGGCCCCTTCCTTGTGGGAGAAGGAGCCGGACGTTTGCCTTTTCGGAAAGAGGCTCTGCCGAGAACGAGCGCCGTGAGATATGCCGTCTGTGGTTAAGCACAGATGCCCAGTGCTGTTGTGCCTGTGGGTAGGGTGCACGGGGCCAGTGAAGACCAGCAAGAGCTTTCAGGGCTGGCCCCTTCCTTGTGGGAGAAGGAGCCGGACGTTTGCCTTTTCGGAAAGAGGCTCTGCCGAGAACGAGCGCCGTGAGATGCTGAGTCTCTGGGAAAGCACAGATGCCCAGTGCTGTTGTGCCTGTGGATAGGGTGCACGGGGCCAGTGAAGACCAGCAAGAGCTTTCAGGGCTGGCCCCTTCCTTGTGGGAGAAGGAGCCGGACGTTTGCCTTTTCGGAAAGAGGCTCTGCCGAGAACGAGCGCCGTGAGATATGCCGTCTGTGGTTAAGCACAGATGCCCAGTGCTGTTGTGCCTGTGGGTAGGGTGCACGGGGCCAGTGAAGACCAGCAAGAGCTTTCAGGGCTGGCCCCTTCCTTGTGGGAGAAGGAGCCGGACGTTTGCCTTTTCG
The DNA here is from genome assembly GCF_947461875.1 of Haliaeetus albicilla. Classification (NCBI taxonomy): domain Eukaryota; kingdom Metazoa; phylum Chordata; class Aves; order Accipitriformes; family Accipitridae; genus Haliaeetus; species Haliaeetus albicilla. The sequence continues at coordinate 176,842 of NW_027212553.1, forward strand.
GAAAGAGGCTCTGCCGAGAACGAGCGCCGTGAGATGCTGAGTCTCTGGGAAAGCACAGATGCCCATTGCTGTTGTGCCTGTGGGTAGGGTGCACGGGGCCAGTGAAGACCAGCAAGAGCTTTCAGGGCTGGCCCCTTCCTTGTGGGAGAAGGAGCCGGACGTTTGCCTTTTCGGAAAGAGGCTCTGCCGAGAGCGAGCGCCGTGAGATGCTGAGTCTCTGGGAAAGCACAGATGCCCACTGCTGTTGTGCCTGTGGATAGGGTGCACGGGGACAGTGAAGACCAGCAAGAGCTTTCAGGGCTGGCCCCTTCCTTGTGGGAGAAGGAGCCGGACGTTTGCCTTTTCGGAACGAGGCTCTGCCGAGAACGAGCGCCGTGAGATATGCCGTCTGTGGTTAAGCACAGATGCCCAGTGCTGTTGTGCCTGTGGGTAGGGTGCACGGGGATAGTGAAGACCAGCAAGAGCTTTCAGGGCTGGCCCCTTCCCTGTGGGAGAAGGAGCCGGACGTTTGCCTTTTCGGAAAGAGGCTCTGCCGAGAACGAGCGCCGTGAGATGCTGAGTCTCTGGGAAAGCACAGATGCCCAGTGCTGTTGTGCCTGTGGGTAGGGTGCACGGGGACAGTGAAGACCAGCAAGAGCTTTCAGGGCTGGCCCCTTCCTTGTGGGAGAAGGAGCCGGACGTTTGCCTTTTCGGAAAGAGGCACTGCCGAGAACGAGCGCCGTGAGATATGCCGTCTGCGGTTAAGCACAGATGCCCAGTGCTGTTGTGCCTGTGGGTAGGGTGCACGGGGATAATGAAGACCAGCAAGAGCTTTCAGGGCTGGCCCCTTCCTTGTGGGAGAAGGAGCCAGACGTTTGCCTTTTCGGAAAGAGGCTCTGCCGAGAACGAGCGCCGTGAGATATGCCGTCTGTGGTTAAGCACAGATGCCCAGTGCTGTTGTGCCTGTGGGTAGGGTGCACGGGGATAGTGAAGACCAGCAAGAGCTTTCAGGGCTGGCCCCTTCCTTGTGGGAGAAGGAGCCGGACGTTTGCCTTTTCGGAAAGAGGCTCTGCCGAGAACGAACGCCGTGAGATATGCCGTCTGTGGTTAAGCACAGATGCCCAGTGCTGTTGTGCCTGTGGGTAGGGTGCACGGGGCCAGTGAAGACCAGCAAGAGCTTTCAGGGCTGGCCCCTTCCTTGTGGAAGAAGGAGCCAGACGTTTGCCTTTTCGGAAAGAGGCTCTCTCGAGAGCGAATGCAGTGAGATGCTGAGTCTCTGGGAAAGCACAGATGCCCAGTGCTGTTGTGCCTGTGGGTAGGGTGCACGGGGATAGTGAAGACCAGCAAGAGCTTTCAGGGCTGGCCCCTTCCTTGTGGGAGAAGGAGCCGGACGTTTGCCTTTTCGGAAAGAGGCTCTGCCGAGAACGAGCGCCGTGAGATATGCCGTCTGTGGTTAAGCACAGATGCCCAGTGCTGTTGTGCCTGTGGGTAGGGTGCACGGGGCCAGTGAAGACCAGCAAGAGCTTTCAGGGCTGGCCCCTTCCTTGTGGGAGAAGGAGCCGGACGTTTGCCTTTTCGGAAAGAGGCTCTGCCGAGAACGAGCGCCGTGAGATGCTGAGTCTCTGGGAAAGCACAGATGCCCAGTGCTGTTGTGCCTGTGGGTAGGGTGCACGGGGACAGTGAAGACCAGCAAGAGCTTTCAGGGCTGGCCCCTTCCTTGTGGGAGAAGGAGCCGGACGTTTGCCTTTTCGGAAAGAGGCACTGCCGAGAACGAGCGCTGTGAGATATGCCGTCTGTGGTTAAGCACAGATGCCCAGTGCTGTTGTGCCTGTGGGTAGGGTGCACGGGGCCAGTGAAGACCAGCAAGAGCTTTCAGGGCTGGCCCCTTCCTTGTGGGAGAAGGAGCCGGACGTTTGCCTTTTCGGAAAGAGGCTCTGCCGAGAACGAGCGCCGTGAGATATGCCGTCTGTGGTTAAGCACAGATGCCCAGTGCTGTTGTGCCTGTGGGTAGGGTGCACGGGGACAGTGAAGACCAGCAAGAGCTTTCAGGGCTGGCCCCTTCCTTGTGGGAGAAGGAGCCGGACGTTTGCCTTTTCGGAAAGAGGCACTGCCGAGAACGAGCGCCGTGAGATATGCCGTCTGCGGTTAAGCACAGATGCCCAGTGCTGTTGTGCCTGTGGGTAGGGTGCACGGGGACAGTGAAGACCAGCAAGAGCTTTCAGGGCTGGCCCCTTCCTTGTGGGAGAAGGAGCCGGACGTTTGCCTTTTCGGAAAGAGGCTCTGCCGAGAACGAGCGCCGTGAGATGCTGAGTCTCTGGGAAAGCACAGATGCCCAGTGCTGTTGTGCCTGTGGGTAGGGTGCACGGGGACAGTGAAGACCAGCAAGAGCTTTCAGGGCTGGCCCCTTCCTTGTGGGAGAAGGAGCCGGACGTTTGCCTTTTCGGAAAGAGGCTCTGCCGAGAACGAGCGCCGTGAGATATGCCGTCTGTGGTTAAGCACAGATGCCCAGTGCTGTTGTGCCTGTGGGTAGGGTGCACGGGGCCAGTGAAGACCAGCAAGAGCTTTCAGGGCTGGCCCCTTCCTTGTGGGAGAAGGAGCCGGACGTTTGCCTTTTCGGAAAGAGGCTCTGCCGAGAACGAGCGCCGTGAGATATGCCGTCTGTGGTTAAGCACAGATGCCCAGTGCTGTTGTGCCTGTGGGTAGGGTGCACGGGGCCAGTGAAGACCAGCAAGAGCTTTCAGGGCTGGCCCCTTCCTTGTGGGAGAAGGAGCCGGACGTTTGCCTTTTCGGAAAGAGGCTCTGCCGAGAACGAGCGCCGTGAGATGCTGAGTCTCTGGGAAAGCACAGATGCCCAGTGCTGTTGTGCCTGTGGGTAGGGTGCACGGGGACAGTGAAGACCAGCAAGAGCTTTCAGGGCTGGCCCCTTCCTTGTGGGAGAAGGAGCCGGACGTTTGCCTTTTCGGAAAGAGGCACTGCCGAGAACGAGCGCCGTGAGATATGCCGTCTGTGGTTAAGCACAGATGCCCAGTGCTGTTGTGCCTGTGGGTAGGGTGCACGGGGCCAGTGAAGACCAGCAAGAGCTTTCAGGGCTGGCCCCTTCCTTGTGGGAGAAGGAGCCGGACGTTTGCCTTTTCGGAAAGAGGCTCTGCCGAGAACGAGCGCCGTGAGATATGCCGTCTGTGGTTAAGCACAGATGCCCAGTGCTGTTGTGCCTGTGGGTAGGGTGCACGGGGACAGTGAAGACCAGCAAGAGCTTTCAGGGCTGGCCCCTTCCTTGTGGGAGAAGGAGCCGGACGTTTGCCTTTTCGGAAAGAGGCTCTGCCGAGAACGAGCGCCGTGAGATATGCCGTCTGTGGTTAAGCACAGATGCCCAGTGCTGTTGTGCCTGTGGGTAGGGTGCACGGGGCCAGTGAAGACCAGCAAGAGCTTTCAGGGCTGGCCCCTTCCTTGTGGGAGAAGGAGCCGGACGTTTGCCTTTTCGGAAAGAGGCACTGCCGAGAACGAGCGCCGTGAGATATGCCGTCTGCGGTTAAGCACAGATGCCCAGTGCTGTTGTGCCTGTGGGTAGGGTGCACGGGGACAGTGAAGACCAGCAAGAGCTTTCAGGGCTGGCCCCTTCCTTGTGGGAGAAGGAGCCGGACGTTTGCCTTTTCGGAAAGAGGCTCTGCCGAGAACGAGCGCCGTGAGATGCTGAGTCTCTGGGAAAGCACAGATGCCCAGTGCTGTTGTGCCTGTGGGTAGGGTGCACGGGGCCAGTGAAGACCAGCAAGAGCTTTCAGGGCTGGCCCCTTCCTTGTGGGAGAAGGAGCCGGACGTTTGCCTTTTCGGAAAGAGGCTCTGCCGAGAACGAGCGCCGTGAGATGCTGAGTCTCTGGGAAAGCACAGATGCCCAGTGCTGTTGTGCCTGTGGGTAGGGTGCACGGGGACAGTGAAGACCAGCAAGAGCTTTCAGGGCTGGCCCCTTCCTTGTGGGAGAAGGAGCCGGACGTTTGCCTTTTCGGAAAGAGGCACTGCCGAGAACGAGCGCCGTGAGATATGCCGTCTGTGGTTAAGCACAGATGCCCAGTGCTGTTGTGCCTGTGGGTAGGGTGCACGGGGCCAGTGAAGACCAGCAAGAGCTTTCAGGGCTGGCCCCTTCCTTGTGGGAGAAGGAGCCGGACGTTTGCCTTTTCGGAAAGAGGCTCTGCCGAGAACGAGCGCCGTGAGATATGCCGTCTGTGGTTAAGCACAGATGCCCAGTGCTGTTGTGCCTGTGGGTAGGGTGCACGGGGACAGTGAAGACCAGCAAGAGCTTTCAGGGCTGGCCCCTTCCTTGTGGGAGAAGGAGCCGGACGTTTGCCTTTTCGGAAAGAGGCTCTGCCGAGAACGAGCGCCGTGAGATATGCCGTCTGTGGTTAAGCACAGATGCCCAGTGCTGTTGTGCCTGTGGGTAGGGTGCACGGGGCCAGTGAAGACCAGCAAGAGCTTTCAGGGCTGGCCCCTTCCTTGTGGGAGAAGGAGCCGGACGTTTGCCTTTTCGGAAAGAGGCACTGCCGAGAACGAGCGCCGTGAGATATGCCGTCTGCGGTTAAGCACAGATGCCCAGTGCTGTTGTGCCTGTGGGTAGGGTGCACGGGGACAGTGAAGACCAGCAAGAGCTTTCAGGGCTGGCCCCTTCCTTGTGGGAGAAGGAGCCGGACGTTTGCCTTTTCGGAAAGAGGCTCTGCCGAGAACGAGCGCCGTGAGATGCTGAGTCTCTGGGAAAGCACAGATGCCCAGTGCTGTTGTGCCTGTGGGTAGGGTGCACGGGGCCAGTGAAGACCAGCAAGAGCTTTCAGGGCTGGCCCCTTCCTTGTGGGAGAAGGAGCCGGACGTTTGCCTTTTCGGAAAGAGGCTCTGCCGAGAACGAGCGCCGTGAGATATGCCGTCTGTGGTTAAGCACAGATGCCCAGTGCTGTTGTGCCTGTGGGTAGGGTGCACGGGGCCAGTGAAGACCAGCAAGAGCTTTCAGGGCTGGCCCCTTCCTTGTGGGAGAAGGAGCCGGACGTTTGCCTTTTCGGAAAGAGGCTCTGCCGAGAACGAGCGCCGTGAAATGCTGAGTCTCTGGGAAAGCACAGATGCCCAGTGCTGTTGTGCCTGTGGGTAGGGTGCACGGGGACAGTGAAGACCAGCAAGAGCTTTCAGGGCTGGCCCCTTCCTTGTGGGAGAAGGAGCCGGACGTTTGCCTTTTCGGAAAGAGGCACTGCCGAGAACGAGCGCCGTGAGATATGCCGTCTGTGGTTAAGCACAGATGCCCAGTGCTGTTGTGCCTGTGGGTAGGGTGCACGGGGCCAGTGAAGACCAGCAAGAGCTTTCAGGGCTGGCCCCTTCCTTGTGGGAGAAGGAGCCGGACGTTTGCCTTTTCGGAAAGAGGCTCTGCCGAGAACGAGCGCCGTGAGATATGCCGTCTGTGGTTAAGCACAGATGCCCAGTGCTGTTGTGCCTGTGGGTAGGGTGCACGGGGACAGTGAAGACCAGCAAGAGCTTTCAGGGCTGGCCCCTTCCTTGTGGGAGAAGGAGCCGGACGTTTGCCTTTTCGGAAAGAGGCTCTGCCGAGAACGAGCGCCGTGAGATATGCCGTCTGTGGTTAAGCACAGATGCCCATTGCTGTTGTGCCTGTGGGTAGGGTGCACGGGGACAGTGAAGACCAGCAAGAGCTTTCAGGGCTGGCCCCTTCCTTGTGGGAGAAGGAGCCGGACGTTTGCCTTTTCGGAAAGAGGCTCTGCCGAGAACGAGCGCCGTGAGATATGCCGTCTGCGGTTAAGCACAGATGCCCAGTGCTGTTGTGCCTGTGGGTAGGGTGCACGGGGACAGTGAAGACCAGCAAGAGCTTTCAGGGCTGGCCCCTTCCTTGTGGGAGAAGGAGCCGGACGTTTGCCTTTTCGGAAAGAGGCACTGCCGAGAACGAGCGCCGTGAGATATGCCGTCTGTGGTTAAGCACAGATGCCCAGTGCTGTTGTGCCTGTGGGTAGGGTGCACGGGGACAGTGAAGACCAGCAAGAGCTTTCAGGGCTGGCCCCTTCCTTGTGGGAGAAGGAGCCGGACGTTTGCCTTTTCGGAAAGAGGCTCTGCCGAGAACGAGCGCCGTGAGATATGCCGTCTGTGGTTAAGCACAGATGCCCAGTGCTGTTGTGCCTGTGGGTAGGGTGCACGGGGCCAGTGAAGACCAGCAAGAGCTTTCAGGGCTGGCCCCTTCCTTGTGGGAGAAGGAGCCGGACGTTTGCCTTTTCGGAAAGAGGCTCTGCCGAGAACGAGCGCCGTGAGATATGCCGTCTGTGGTTAAGCACAGATGCCCAGTGCTGTTGTGCCTGTGGGTAGGGTGCACGGGGCCAGTGAAGACCAGCAAGAGCTTTCAGGGCTGGCCCCTTCCTTGTGGGAGAAGGAGCCGGACGTTTGCCTTTTCGGAAAGAGGCACTGCCGAGAACGAGCGCCGTGAGATATGCCGTCTGCGGTTAAGCACAGATGCCCAGTGCTGTTGTGCCTGTGGGTAGGGTGCACGGGGCCAGTGAAGACCAGCAAGAGCTTTCAGGGCTGGCCCCTTCCTTGTGGGAGAAGGAGCCGGACGTTTGCCTTTTCGGAAAGAGGCTCTGCCGAGAACGAGCGCCGTGAGATGCTGAGTCTCTGGGAAAGCACAGATGCCCAGTGCTGTTGTGCCTGTGGGTAGGGTGCACGGGGACAGTGAAGACCAGCAAGAGCTTTCAGGGCTGGCCCCTTCCTTGTGGGAGAAGGAGCCGGACGTTTGCCTTTTCGGAAAGAGGCTCTGCCGAGAACGAGCGCCGTGAGATATGCCGTCTGTGGTTAAGCACAGATGCCCAGTGCTGTTGTGCCTGTGGGTAGGGTGCACGGGGCCAGTGAAGACCAGCAAGAGCTTTCAGGGCTGGCCCCTTCCTTGTGGGAGAAGGAGCCGGACGTTTGCCTTTTCGGAAAGAGGCTCTGCCGAGAACGAGCGCCGTGAAATGCTGAGTCTCTGGGAAAGCACAGATGCCCAGTGCTGTTGTGCCTGTGGGTAGGGTGCACGGGGACAGTGAAGACCAGCAAGAGCTTTCAGGGCTGGCCCCTTCCTTGTGGGAGAAGGAGCCGGACGTTTGCCTTTTCGGAAAGAGGCACTGCCGAGAACGAGCGCCGTGAGATATGCCGTCTGTGGTTAAGCACAGATGCCCAGTGCTGTTGTGCCTGTGGGTAGGGTGCACGGGGCCAGTGAAGACCAGCAAGAGCTTTCAGGGCTGGCCCCTTCCTTGTGGGAGAAGGAGCCGGACGTTTGCCTTTTCGGAAAGAGGCTCTGCCGAGAACGAGCGCCGTGAGATATGCCGTCTGTGGTTAAGCACAGATGCCCAGTGCTGTTGTGCCTGTGGGTAGGGTGCACGGGGACAGTGAAGACCAGCAAGAGCTTTCAGGGCTGGCCCCTTCCTTGTGGGAGAAGGAGCCGGACGTTTGCCTTTTCGGAAAGAGGCTCTGCCGAGAACGAGCGCCGTGAGATATGCCGTCTGCGGTTAAGCACAGATGCCCAGTGCTGTTGTGCCTGTGGGTAGGGTGCACGGGGCCAGTGAAGACCAGCAAGAGCTTTCAGGGCTGGCCCCTTCCTTGTGGGAGAAGGAGCCGGACGTTTGCCTTTTCGGAAAGAGGCTCTGCCGAGAACGAGCGCCGTGAGATGCTGAGTCTCTGGGAAAGCACAGATGCCCAGTGCTGTTGTGCCTGTGGGTAGGGTGCACGGGGACAGTGAAGACCAGCAAGAGCTTTCAGGGCTGGCCCCTTCCTTGTGGGAGAAGGAGCCGGACGTTTGCCTTTTCGGAAAGAGGCTCTGCCGAGAACGAGCGCCGTGAGATATGCCGTCTGTGGTTAAGCACAGATGCCCAGTGCTGTTGTGCCTGTGGGTAGGGTGCACGGGGCCAGTGAAGACCAGCAAGAGCTTTCAGGGCTGGCCCCTTCCTTGTGGGAGAAGGAGCCGGACGTTTGCCTTTTCAGAAAGAGGCTCTGCCGACAACAAGCGCCGTGAGATGCTGAGCGTCCTAAAAAGGCACAGATGCCCAGTGCTGTTGTGCCTGTGGATAGGGTGCACGGGGACAGTAAAGACCAGCAAGAGCTTTCAGGGCTGGCCCCTTCCTTGTGGGAGAAGGAGCCGGACGTTTGCCTTTTCGGAAAGAGGCTCTGCCGAGAGCGAACGCAGTGAAATGCTGAGTCTCTGGGAAAGCACAGATGCCCAGTGCTGTTGTGCCTGTGGGTAGGGTGCACGGGGCCAGTGAAGACCAGCAAGAGCTTTCAGGGCTGGCCCCTTCCTTGTGGGAGAAGGAGCCGGACGTTTGCCTTTTCGGAAAGAGGCTCTGCCGAGAACGAGCGCCGTGAGATATGCCGTCTGTGGTTAAGCACAGATGCCCAGTGCTGTTGTGCCTGTGGGTAGGGTGCACGGGGCCAGTGAAGACCAGCAAGAGCTTTCAGGGCTGGCCCCTTCCTTGTGGGAGAAGGAGCCGGACGTTTGCCTTTTCGGAAAGAGGCTCTGCCGAGAACGAGCGCCGTGAGATGCTGAGTCTCTGGGAAAGCACAGATGCCCAGTGCTGTTGTGCCTGTGGGTAGGGTGCACGGGGCCAGTGAAGACCAGCAAGAGCTTTCAGGGCTGGCCCCTTCCTTGTGGGAGAAGGAGCCGGACGTTTGCCTTTTCGGAAAGAGGCACTGCCGAGAACGAGCGCCGTGAGATATGCCGTCTGTGGTTAAGCACAGATGCCCAGTGCTGTTGTGCCTGTGGGTAGGGTGCACGGGGCCAGTGAAGACCAGCAAGAGCTTTCAGGGCTGGCCCCTTCCTTGTGGGAGAAGGAGCCGGACGTTTGCCTTTTCGGAAAGAGGCTCTGCCGAGAACGAGCGCCGTGAGATATGCCGTCTGTGGTTAAGCACAGATGCCCAGTGCTGTTGTGCCTGTGGGTAGGGTGCACGGGGCCAGTGAAGACCAGCAAGAGCTTTCAGGGCTGGCCCCTTCCTTGTGGGAGAAGGAGCCGGACGTTTGCCTTTTCGGAAAGAGGCTCTGCCGAGAACGAGCGCCGTGAGATATGCCGTCTGTGGTTAAGCACAGATGCCCAGTGCTGTTGTGCCTGTGGGTAGGGTGCACGGGGACAGTGAAGACCAGCAAGAGCTTTCAGGGCTGGCCCCTTCCTTGTGGGAGAAGGAGCCGGACGTTTGCCTTTTCGGAAAGAGGCTCTGCCGAGAACGAGCGCCGTGAGATATGCCGTCTGTTGTTAAGCACAGATGCCCAGTGCTGTTGTGCCTGTGGGTAGGGTGCACGGGGACAGTGAAGACCAGCAAGAGCTTTCAGGGCTGGCCCCTTCCTTGTGGGAGAAGGAGCCGGACGTTTGCCTTTTCGGAAAGAGGCTCTGCCGAGAACGAGCGCCGTGAGATGCTGAGTCTCTGGGAAAGCACAGATGCCCAGTGCTGTTGTGCCTGTGGGTAGGGTGCACGGGGACAGTGAAGACCAGCAAGAGCTTTCAGGGCTGGCCCCTTCCTTGTGGGAGAAGGAGCCGGACGTTTGCCTTTTCGGGAAGAGGCTCTGCCGAGAGCGAACGCCGTGAGATATGCCGTCTGTGGTTAAGCACAGATGCCCAGTGCTGTTGTGCCTGTGGGTAGGGTGCACGGGGACAGTGAAGACCAGCAAGAGCTTTCAGGGCTGGCCCCTTCCTTGTGGGAGAAGGAGCCGGACGTTTGCCTTTTCAGAAAGAGGCTCTGCCGACAACAAGCGCCGTGAGATGCTGAGCGTCCTAAAAAGGCACAGATGCCCAGTGCTGTTGTGCCTGTGGGTAGGGTGCACGGGGACAGTGAAGACCAGCAAGAGCTTTCAGGGCTGGCCCCTTCCTTGTGGGAGAAGGAGCCGGACGTTTGCCTTTTCGGAAAGAGGCTCTGCCGAGAACGAGCGCCGTGAGATATGCCGTCTGTGGTTAAGCACAGATGCCCAATGCTGTTGTGCCTGTGGGTAGGGTGCACGGGGCCAGTGAAGACCAGCAAGAGCTTTCAGGGCTGGCCCCTTCCTTGTGGGAGAAGGAGCCGGACGTTTGCCTTTTCGGAAAGAGGCTCTGCCGAGAACGAGCGCCGTGAGATATGCCGTCTGTGGTTAAGCACAGATGCCCATTGCTGTTGTGCCTGTGGGTAGGGTGCACGGGGACAGTGAAGACCAGCAAGAGCTTTCAGGGCTGGCCCCTTCCTTGTGGGAGAAGGAGCCGGACGTTTGCCTTTTCGGAAAGAGGCTCTGCCGAGAACGAGCGCCGTGAGATATGCCGTCTGTGGTTAAGCACAGATGCCCAGTGCTGTTGTGCCTGTGGATAGGGTGCACGGGGACAGTGAAGACCAGCAAGAGCTTTCAGGGCTGGCCCCTTCCTTGTGGGAGAAGGAGCCGGACGTTTGCCTTTTCGGAAAGAGGCTCTGCCGAGAACGAGCGCCGTGAGATATGCCTTCTGTTGTTAAGCACAGATGCCCAGTGCTGTTGTGCCTGTGGGTAGGGTGCACGGGGACAGTGAAGACCAGCAAGAGCTTTCAGGGCTGGCCCCTTCCTTGTGGGAGAAGGAGCCGGACGTTTGCCTTTTCGGAAAGAGGCTCTGCCGAGAACGAGCGCCGTGAGATGCTGAGTCTCTGGGAAAGCACAGATGCCCAGTGCTGTTGTGCCTGTGGGTAGGGTGCACGGGGACAGTGAAGACCAGCAAGAGCTTTCAGGGCTGGCCCCTTCCTTGTGGGAGAAGGAGCCGGACGTTTGCCTTTTCGGAAAGAGGCTCTGCCGAGAACGAGCGCCGTGAGATATGCCGTCTGTGGTTAAGCACAGATGCCCAGTGCTGTTGTGCCTGTGGGTAGGGTGCACGGGGCCAGTGAAGACCAGCAAGAGCTTTCAGGGCTGGCCCCTTCCTTGTGGGAGAAGGAGCCGGACGTTTGCCTTTTCAGAAAGAGGCTCTGCCGACAACAAGCGCCGTGAGATGCTGAGCGTCCTAAAAAGGCACAGATGCCCAGTGCTGTTGTGCCTGTGGGTAGGGTGCACGGGGACAGTGAAGACCAGCAAGAGCTTTCAGGGCTGGCCCCTTCCTTGTGGGAGAAGGAGCCGGACGTTTGCCTTTTCGGAAAGAGGCTCTGCCGAGAACGAGCGCCGTGAGATATGCCGTCTGTGGTTAAGCACAGATGCCCAGTGCTGTTGTGCCTGTGGGTAGGGTGCACGGGGACAGTGAAGACCAGCAAGAGCTTTCAGGGCTGGCCCCTTCCTTGTGGGAGAAGGAGCCGGACGTTTGCCTTTTCGGAAAGAGGCACTGCCGAGAACGAGCGCCGTGAGATATGCCGTCTGCGGTTAAGCACAGATGCCCAGTGCTGTTGTGCCTGTGGGTAGGGTGCACGGGGACAGTGAAGACCAGCAAGAGCTTTCAGGGCTGGCCCCTTCCTTGTGGGAGAAGGAGCCGGACGTTTGCCTTTTCGGAAAGAGGCTCTGCCGAGAACGAGCGCCGTGAGATGCTGAGTCTCTGGGAAAGCACAGATGCCCAGTGCTGTTGTGCCTGTGGGTAGGGTGCACGGGGACAGTGAAGACCAGCAAGAGCTTTCAGGGCTGGCCCCTTCCTTGTGGGAGAAGGAGCCGGACGTTTGCCTTTTCGGAAAGAGGCTCTGCCGAGAACGAGCGCCGTGAGATATGCCGTCTGTGGTTAAGCACAGATGCCCAGTGCTGTTGTGCCTGTGGGTAGGGTGCACGGGGCCAGTGAAGACCAGCAAGAGCTTTCAGGGCTGGCCCCTTCCTTGTGGGAGAAGGAGCCGGACGTTTGCCTTTTCGGAAAGAGGCTCTGCCGAGAACGAGCGCCGTGAGATATGCCGTCTGTGGTTAAGCACAGATGCCCAGTGCTGTTGTGCCTGTGGGTAGGGTGCACGGGGACAGTGAAGACCAGCAAGAGCTTTCAGGGCTGGCCCCTTCCTTGTGGGAGAAGGAGCCGGACGTTTGCCTTTTCAGAAAGAGGCTCTGCCGAGAACGAGCGCCGTGAGATGCTGAGTCTCTGGGAAAGCACAGATGCCCATTGCTGTTGTGCCTGTGGGTAGGGTGCACGGGGATAGTGAAGACCAGCAAGAGCTTTCAGGGCTGGCCCCTTCCTTGCGGGAGAAGGAGCCGGACGTTTGCCTTTTCGGGAAGAGGCTCTGCCGAGAGCGAACGCAGTGAGATGCTGAGTCTCTGGGAAAGCACAGATGCCCACTGCTGTTGTGCCTGTGGATAGGGTGCACGGGGCCAGTGAAGACCAGCAAGAGCTTTCAGGGCTGGCCCCTTCCTTGTGGGAGAAGGAGCCGGACGTTTGCCTTTTCGGAAAGAGGCTCTGCCGAGAACGAGCGCCGTGAGATGCTGAGTCTCTGGGAAAGCACAGATGCCCAGTGCTGTTGTGCCTGTGGGTAGGGTGCACGGGGCCAGTGAAGACCAGCAAGAGCTTTCAGGGCTGGCCCCTTCCTTGTGGGAGAAGGAGCCGGACGTTTGCCTTTTCGGAAAGAGGCTCTGCCGAGAACGAGCGCCGTGAGATATGCCGTCTGCGGTTAAGCACAGATGCCCAGTGCTGTTGTGCCTGTGGGTAGGGTGCACGGGAACAGTGAAGACCAGCAAGAGCTTTCAGGGCTGGCCCCTTCCTTGTGGGAGAAGGAGCCGGACGTTTGCCTTTTCGGAAAGAGGCTCTGCCGAGAACGAGCGCCGTGAGATGCTGAGTCTCTGGGAAAGCACAGATGCCCAGTGCTGTTGTGCCTGTGGGTAGGGTGCACGGGGACAGTGAAGACCAGCAAGAGCTTTCAGGGCTGGCCCCTTCCTTGTGGGAGAAGGAGCCGGACGTTTGCCTTTTCGGAAAGAGGCTCTGCCGAGAACGAGCGCCGTGAGATATGCCGTCTGTGGTTAAGCACAGATGCCCAGTGCTGTTGTGCCTGTGGGTAGGGTGCACGGGGCCAGTGAAGACCAGCAAGAGCTTTCAGGGCTGGCCCCTTCCTTGTGGGAGAAGGAGCCGGACGTTTGCCTTTTCAGAAAGAGGCTCTGCCGACAACAAGCGCCGTGAGATGCTGAGCGTCCTAAAAAGGCACAGATGCCCAGTGCTGTTGTGCCTGTGGATAGGGTGCACGGGGACAGTAAAGACCAGCAAGAGCTTTCAGGGCTGGCCCCTTCCTTGTGGGAGAAGGAGCCGGACGTTTGCCTTTTCGGAAAGAGGCTCTGCCGAGAGCGAACGCAGTGAAATGCTGAGTCTCTGGGAAAGCACAGATGCCCAGTGCTGTTGTGCCTGTGGGTAGGGTGCACGGGGCCAGTGAAGACCAGCAAGAGCTTTCAGGGCTGGCCCCTTCCTTGTGGGAGAAGGAGCCGGACGTTTGCCTTTTCGGAAAGAGGCTCTGCCGAGAACGAGCGCCGTGAGATATGCCGTCTGTGGTTAAGCACAGATGCCCAGTGCTGTTGTGCCTGTGGGTAGGGTGCACGGGGACAGTGAAGACCAGCAAGAGCTTTCAGGGCTGGCCCCTTCCTTGTGGGAGAAGGAGCCGGACGTTTGCCTTTTCGGAAAGAGGCTCTGCCGAGAACGAGCGCCGTGAGATATGCCGTCTGTGGTTAAGCACAGATGCCCAGTGCTGTTGTGCCTGTGGGTAGGGTGCACGGGGACAGTGAAGACCAGCAAGAGCTTTCAGGGCTGGCCCCTTCCTTGTGGGAGAAGGAGCCGGACGTTTGCCTTTTCGGAAAGAGGCTCTGCCGAGAACGAGCGCCGTGAGATATGCCGTCTGTGGTTAAGCACAGATGCCCAGTGCTGTTGTGCCTGTGGGTAGGGTGCACGGGGCCAGTGAAGACCAGCAAGAGCTTTCAGGGCTGGCCCCTTCCTTGTGGGAGAAGGAGCCGGACGTTTGCCTTTTCGGAAAGAGGCACTGCCGAGAACGAGCGCCGTGAGATATGCCGTCTGTGGTTAAGCACAGATGCCCAGTGCTGTTGTGCCTGTGGGTAGGGTGCACGGGGACAGTGAAGACCAGCAAGAGCTTTCAGGGCTGGCCCCTTCCTTGTGGGAGAAGGAGCCGGACGTTTGCCTTTTCGGAAAGAGGCTCTGCCGAGAACGAGCGCCGTGAGATATGCCGTCTGTGGTTAAGCACAGATGCCCAGTGCTGTTGTGCCTGTGGGTAGGGTGCACGGGGACAGTGAAGACCAGCAAGAGCTTTCAGGGCTGGCCCCTTCCTTGTGGGAGAAGGAGCCGGACGTTTGCCTTTTCGGAAAGAGGCTCTGCCGAGAACGAGCGCCGTGAGATATGCCGTCTGTGGTTAAGCACAGATGCCCAGTGCTGTTGTGCCTGTGGGTAGGGTGCACGGGGCCAGTGAAGACCAGCAAGAGCTTTCAGGGCTGGCCCCTTCCTTGTGGGAGAAGGAGCCGGACGTTTGCCTTTTCGGAAAGAGGCTCTGCCGAGAACGAGCGCCGTGAGATATGCCGTCTGTGGTTAAGCACAGATGCCCAGTGCTGTTGTGCCTGTGGGTAGGGTGCACGGGGCCAGTGAAGACCAGCAAGAGCTTTCAGGGCTGGCCCCTTCCTTGTGGGAGAAGGAGCCGGATGTTTGCCTTTTCGGAAAGAGGCTCTGCCGAGAACGAGCGCCGTGAGATATGCCGTCTGTGGTTAAGCACAGATGCCCAGTGCTGTTGTGCCTGTGGGTAGGGTGCACGGGGCCAGTGAAGACCAGCAAGAGCTTTCAGGGCTGGCCCCTTCCTTGTGGGAGAAGGAGCCGGACGTTTGCCTTTTCGGAAAGAGGCTCTGCCGAGAACGAGCGCCGTGAGATATGCCGTCTGTGGTTAAGCACAGATGCCCAGTGCTGTTGTGCCTGTGGGTAGGGTGCACGGGGACAGTGAAGACCAGCAAGAGCTTTCAGGGCTGGCCCCTTCCTTGTGGGAGAAGGAGCCGGACGTTTGCCTTTTCGGAAAGAGGCACTGCCGAGAACGAGCGCCGTGAGATATGCCGTCTGCGGTTAAGCACAGATGCCCAGTGCTGTTGTGCCTGTGGGTAGGGTGCACGGGGACAGTGAAGACCAGCAAGAGCTTTCAGGGCTGGCCCCTTCCTTGTGGGAGAAGGAGCCGGATGTTTGCCTTTTCGGAAAGAGGCTCTGCCGAGAACGAGCGCCGTGAGATGCTGAGTCTCTGGGAAAGCACAGATGCCCAGTGCTGTTGTGCCTGTGGGTAGGGTGCACGGGGACAGTGAAGACCAGCAAGAGCTTTCAGGGCTGGCCCCTTCCTTGTGGGAGAAGGAGCCGGACGTTTGCCTTTTCGGAAAGAGGCTCTGCCGAGAACGAGCGCCGTGAGATATGCCGTCTGTGGTTAAGCACAGATGCCCAGTGCTGTTGTGCCTGTGGGTAGGGTGCACGGGGCCAGTGAAGACCAGCAAGAGCTTTCAGGGCTGGCCCCTTCCTTGTGGGAGAAGGAGCCGGACGTTTGCCTTTTCGGAAAGAGGCTCTGCCGAGAACGAGCGCCGTGAGATATGCCGTCTGTGGTTAAGCACAGATGCCCAGTGCTGTTGTGCCTATTCATAGGGTGCACGGGGCCAGTGAAGACCAGCAAGAGCTTTCAGGGCTGGCCCCTTCCCTGTGGGAGAAGGAGCCGGACGTTTGCCTTTTCGGAAAGAGGCTCTGCCGAGAACGAGCGCCGTGAGATGCTGAGTCTCTGGGAAAGCACAGATGCCCAGTGCTGTTGTGCCTGTGGGTAGGGTGCACGGGGACAGTGAAGACCAGCAAGAGCTTTCAGGGCTGGCCCCTTCCTTGTGGGAGAAGGAGCCGGACGTTTGCCTTTTCGGAAAGAGGCACTGCCGAGAACGAGCGCCGTGAGATATGCCGTCTGCGGTTAAGCACAGATGCCCAGTGCTGTTGTGCCTGTGGGTAGGGTGCACGGGGATAATGAAGACCAGCAAGAGCTTTCAGGGCTGGCCCCTTCCTTGTGGGAGAAGGAGCCGGACGTTTGCCTTTTCGGAAAGAGGCTCTGCCGAGAACGAGCGCCGTGAGATATGCCGTCTGTGGTTAAGCACAGATGCCCAGTGCTGTTGTGCCTGTGGGTAGGGTGCACGGGGATAGTGAAGACCAGCAAGAGCTTTCAGGGCTGGCCCCTTCCTTGTGGGACAAGGAGCCGGACGTTTGCCTTTTCGGAAAGAGGCTCTGCCGAGAACGAACGCCGTGAGATATGCTGTCTGTGGTTAAGCACAGATGCCCAGTGCTGTTGTGCCTGTGGGTAGGGTGCACGGGGCCAGTGAAGACCAGCAAGAGCTTTCAGGGCTGGCCCCTTCCTTGTGGGAGAAGGAGCCGGACGTTTGCCTTTTCGGAAAGAGGCTCTGCCGAGAGCGAATGCAGTGAGATGCTGAGTCTCTGGGAAAGCACAGATGCCCAGTGCTGTTGTGCCTGTGGGTAGGGTGCACGGGGATAGTGAAGACCAGCAAGAGCTTTCAGGGCTGGTCCCTTCCTTGTGGGAGAAGGAGCCGGACGTTTGCCTTTTCGGAAAGAGGCTCTGCCGAGAACGAGCGCCGTGAGATATGCCGTCTGTGGTTAAGCACAGATGCCCAGTGCTGTTGTGCCTGTGGGTAGGGTGCACGGGGCCAGTGAAGACCAGCAAGAGCTTTCAGGGCTGGCCCCTTCCTTGTGGGAGAAGGAGCCGGACGTTTGCCTTTTCGGAAAGAGGCTCTGCCGAGAACGAGCGCCGTGAGATGCTGAGTCTCTGGGAAAGCACAGATGCCCAGTGCTGTTGTGCCTGTGGGTAGGGTGCACGGGGCCAGTGAAGACCAGCAAGAGCTTTCAGGGCTGGCCCCTTCCTTGTGGGAGAAGGAGCCGGACGTTTGCCTTTTCGGAAAGAGGCTCTGCCGAGAACGAGCGCCGTGAGATATGCCGTCTGTGGTTAAGCACAGATGCCCAGTGCTGTTGTGCCTGTGGGTAGGGTGCACGGGGACAGTGAAGACCAGCAAGAGCTTTCAGGGCTGGCCCCTTCCTTGTGGGAGAAGGAGCCGGACGTTTGCCTTTTCGGAAAGAGGCTCTGCCGAGAGCGAACGCAGTGAGATGCTGAGTCTCTGGGAAAGCACAGATGCCCAGTGCTGTTGTGCCTGTGGGTAGGGTGCACGGGGACAGTGAAGACCAGCAAGAGCTTTCAGGGCTGGCCCCTTCCTTGTGGGAGAAGGAGCCGGACGTTTGCCTTTTCGGAAAGAGGCTCTGCCGAGAACGAGCGCCGTGAGATATGCCGTCTGTGGTTAAGCACAGATGCCCAGTGCTGTTGTGCCTGTGGGTAGGGTGCACGGGGACAGTGAAGACCAGCAAGAGCTTTCAGGGCTGGCCCCTTCCTTGTGGGAGAAGGAGCCGGACGTTTGCCTTTTCGGAAAGAGGCACTGCTGAGAACGAGCGCCGTGAGATATGCCGTCTGCGGTTAAGCACAGATGCCCAGTGCTGTTGTGCCTGTGGGTAGGGTGCACGGGGACAGTGAAGACCAGCAAGAGCTTTCAGGGCTGGCCCCTTCCTTGTGGGAGAAGGAGCCGGACGTTTGCCTTTTCGGAAAGAGGCTCTGCCGAGAACGAGCGCCGTGAGATATGCCGTCTGCGGTTAAGCACAGATGCCCAGTGCTGTTGTGCCTATTCATAGGGTGCACGGGGACAGTGAAGACCAGCAAGAGCTTTCAGGGCTGGCCCCTTCCTTGTGGGAGAAGGAGCCGGACGTTTGCCTTTTCAGAAAGAGGCTCTGCCGAGAACGAGCGCCGTGAGATGCTGAGTCTCTGGGAAAGCACAGATGCCCAGTGCTGTTGTGCCTGTGGGTAGGGTGCACGGGGACAGTGAAGACCAGCAAGAGCTTTCAGGGCTGGCCCCTTCCTTGCGGGAGAAGGAGCCGGACGTTTGCCTTTTCGGAAAGAGGCACTGCCGAGAACGAGCGCCGTGAGATACGCCGTCTGCGGTTAAGCACAGATGCCCAGTGCTGTTGTGCCTGTGGATAGGGTGCACGGGGACAGTGAAGACCAGCAAGAGCTTTCAGAGCTGGCCCCTTCCTTGTGGGAGAAGGAGCCGGACGTTTGCCTTTTCGGAAAGAGGCTCTGCCGAGAACGAGCGCCGTGAGATATGCCGTCTGTGGTTAAGCACAGATGCCCAGTGCTGTTGTGCCTGTGGGTAGGGTGCACGGGGCCAGTGAAGACCAGCAAGAGCTTTCAGGGCTGGCCCCTTCCTTGTGGGAGAAGGAGCTGGACGTTTGCCTTTTCGGAAAGAGGCTCTGTCGAGAGCGAATGCAGTGAGATGCTGAGTCTCTGGGAAAGCACAGATGCCCAGTGCTGTTGTGCCTGTGGGTAGGGTGCACGGGGATAGTGAAGACCAGCAAGAGCTTTCAGGGCTGGCCCCTTCCTTGTGGGAGAAGGAGCCGGACGTTTGCCTTTTTGGAAAGAGGCTCTGCCGAGAACGAGCGCCGTGAGATATGCCGTCTGTGGTTAAGCACAGATGCCCAGTGCTGTTGTGCCTGTGGGTAGGGTGCACGGGGACAGTGAAGACCAGCAAGAGCTTTCAGGGCTGGCCCCTTCCTTGTGGGAGAAGGAGCCGGACGTTTGCCTTTTCGGAAAGAGGCTCTGCCGAGAACGAGCGCCATGAGATATGCCGTCTGTGGTTAAGCACAGATGCCCATTGCTGTTGTGCCTGTGGGTAGGGTGCACGGGGATAGTGAAGATCAGCAAGAGCTTTCAGGGCTGGCCCCTTCCTTGTGGGAGAAGGAGCCGGACGTTTGCCTTTTCGGAAAGAGGCTCTGCCGAGAACGAGCGCCGTGAGATGCTGAGTCTCTGGGAAAGCACAGATGCCCAGTGCTGTTGTGCCTGTGGGTAGGGTGCACGGGGCCAGTGAAGACCAGCAAGAGCTTTCAGGGCTGGCCCCTTCCTTGTGGGAGAAGGAGCCGGACGTTTGCCTTTTCGGAAAGAGGCACTGCCGAGAACGAGCGCCGTGAGATATGCCGTCTGCGGTTAAGCACAGATGCCCAGTGCTGTTGTGCCTGTGGGTAGGGTGCACGGGGATAGTGAAGACCAGCAAGAGCTTTCAGGGCTGGCCCCTTCCTTGTGGGAGAAGGAGCCGGACGTTTGCCTTTTCGGAAAGAGGCTCTGTCGAGAGCGAATGCAGTGAGATGCTGAGTCTCTGGGAAAGCACAGATGCCCAGTGCTGTTGTGCCTGTGGGTAGGGTGCACGGGGATAGTGAAGACCAGCAAGAGCTTTCAGGGCTGGCCCCTTCCTTGTGGGAGAAGGAGCCGGACGTTTGCCTTTTCGGAAAGAGGCTCTGCCGAGAACGAGCGCCGTGAGATATGCCGTCTGTGGTTAAGCACAGATGCCCAGTGCTGTTGTGCCTGTGGGTAGGGTGCACGCGGCCAGTGAAGACCAGCAAGAGCTTTCAGGGCTGGCCCCTTCCTTGTGGGAGAAGGAGCCGGACGTTTGCCTTTTCGGAAAGAGGCTCTGCCGACAACGAGCGCCGTGAGATATGCCGTCTGTGGTTAAGCACAGATGCCCAGTGCTGTTGTGCCTGTGGGTAGGGTGCACGGGGATAGTGAAGACCAGCAAGAGCTTTCAGGGCTGGCCCCTTCCTTGTGGGAGAAGGAGCCGGACGTTTGCCTTTTCGGAAAGAGGCTCTGTCGAGAGCGAATGCAGTGAGATGCTGAGTCTCTGGGAAAGCACAGATGCCCAGTGCTGTTGTGCCTGTGGGTAGGGTGCACGGGGCCAGTGAAGACCAGCAAGAGCTTTCAGGGCTGGCCCCTTCCTTGTGGGAGAAGGAGCCGGACGTTTGCCTTTTCGGAAAGAGGCTCTGCCGAGAACGAGCGCCTTGAGATATGCCGTCTGTGGTTAAGCACAGATGCCCAGTGCTGTTGTGCCTGTGGGTAGGGTGCACGCGGCCAGTGAAGACCAGCAAGAGCTTTCAGGGCTGGCCCCTTCCTTGTGGGAGAAGGAGCCGGACGTTTGCCTTTTCGGAAAGAGGCTCTGCCGAGAACGAGCGCCATGAGATATGCCGTCTGTGGTTAAGCACAGATGCCCATTGCTGTTGTGCCTGTGGGTAGGGTGCACGGGGATAGTGAAGATCAGCAAGAGCTTTCAGGGCTGGCCCCTTCCTTGTGGGAGAAGGAGCCGGACGTTTGCCTTTTCGGAAAGAGGCTCTGCCGAGAACGAGCGCCGTGAGATGCTGAGTCTCTGGGAAAGCACAGATGCCCAGTGCTGTTGTGCCTGTGGGTAGGGTGCACGGGGCCAGTGAAGACCAGCAAGAGCTTTCAGGGCTGGCCCCTTCCTTGTGGGAGAAGGAGCCGGACGTTTGCCTTTTCGGAAAGAGGCACTGCCGAGAACGAGCGCCGTGAGATACGCCGTCTGCGGTTAAGCACAGATGCCCAGTGCTGTTGTGCCTGTGGATAGGGTGCACGGGGACAGTGAAGACCAGCAAGAGCTTTCAGGGCTGGCCCCTTCCTTGTGGGAGAAGGAGCCGGACGTTTGCCTTTTCGGAAAGAGGCTCTGCCGAGAACGAGCGCCGTGAGATATGCCGTCTGTGGTTAAGCACAGATGCCCAGTGCTGTTGTGCCTGTGGGTAGGGTGCACGGGGACAAAGAAGACCAGCAAGAGCTTTCAGGGCTGGCCCCTTCCTTGTGGGAGAAGGAGCCGGACGTTTGCCTTTTCGGAAAGAGGCTCTGTCGAGAGCGAATGCAGTGAGATGCTGAGTCTCTGGGAAAGCACAGATGCCCAGTGCTGTTGTGCCTGTGGGTAGGGTGCACGGGGATAGTGAAGACCAGCAAGAGCTTTCAGGGCTGGCCCCTTCCTTGTGGGAGAAGGAGCCGGACGTTTGCCTTTTTGGAAAGAGGCTCTGCCGAGAACGAGCGCCGTGAGATATGCCGTCTGTGGTTAAGCACAGATGCCCAGTGCTGTTGTGCCTGTGGGTAGGGTGCACGGGGACAGTGAAGACCAGCAAGAGCTTTCAGGGCTGGCCCCTTCCTTGTGGGAGAAGGAGCCGGACGTTTGCCTTTTCGGAAAGAGGCTCTGCCGAGAACGAGCGCCATGAGATATGCCGTCTGTGGTTAAGCACAGATGCCCAGTGCTGTTGTGCCTGTGGGTAGGGTGCACGCGGCCAGTGAAGATCAGCAAGAGCTTTCAGGGCTGGCCCCTTCCTTGTGGGAGAAGGAGCCGGACGTTTGCCTTTTCGGAAAGAGGCTCTGCCGAGAACGAGCGCCGTGAGATGCTGAGTCTCTGGGAAAGCACAGATGCCCAGTGCTGTTGTGCCTGTGGGTAGGGTGCACGGGGACAGTGAAGACCAGCAAGAGCTTTCAGGGCTGGCCCCTTCCTTGTGGGAGAAGGAGCCGGACGTTTGCCTTTTCGGAAAGAGGCACTGCCATGAACGAGCGCCGTGAGATATGCCGTCTGCGGTTAAGCACAGATGCCCAGTGCTGTTGTGCCTGTGGGTAGGGTGCACGGGGCCAGTGAAGACCAGCAAGAGCTTTCAGGGCTGGCCCCTTCCTTGTGGGAGAAGGAGCCGGACGTTTGCCTTTTCGGAAAGAGGCTCTGCCGAGAACGAGCGCCGTGAGATATGCCGTCTGTGGTTAAGCACAGATGCCCAGTGCTGTTGTGCCTGTGGGTAGGGTGCACGGGGATAGTGAAGACCAGCAAGAGCTTTCAGGGCTGGCCCCTTCCTTGTGGGAGAAGGAGCCGGACGTTTGCCTTTTCGGAAAGAGGCTCTGTCGAGAGCGAATGCAGTGAGATGCTGAGTCTCTGGGAAAGCACAGATGCCCAGTGCTGTTGTGCCTGTGGGTAGGGTGCACGGGGATAGTGAAGACCAGCAAGAGCTTTCAGGGCTGGCCCCTTCCTTGTGGGAGAAGGAGCCGGACGTTTGCCTTTTCGGAAAGAGGCTCTGCCGAGAACGAGCGCCGTGAGATATGCCGTCTGTGGTTAAGCACAGATGCCCAGTGCTGTTGTGCCTGTGGGTAGGGTGCACGCGGCCAGTGAAGACCAGCAAGAGCTTTCAGGGCTGGCCCCTTCCTTGTGGGAGAAGGAGCCGGACGTTTGCCTTTTCGGAAAGAGGCTCTGCCGAGAACGAGCGCCGTGAGATATGCCGTCTGTGGTTAAGCACAGATGCCCAGTGCTGTTGTGCCTGTGGGTAGGGTGCACGGGGATAGTGAAGACCAGCAAGAGCTTTCAGGGCTGGCCCCTTCCTTGTGGGAGAAGGAGCCGGACGTTTGCCTTTTCGGAAAGAGGCTCTGCCGAGAACAAGCGCCGTGAGATATGCCGTCTCTGGGAAAGCACAGATGCCCAGTGCTGTTGTGCCTGTGGGTAGGGTGCACGGGGCCAGTGAAGACCAGCAAGAGCTTTCAGGGCTGGCCCCTTCCTTGTGGGAGAAGGAGCCGGACGTTTGCCTTTTCGGAAAGAGGCTCTGCCGAGAACGAGCGCCGTGAGATGCTGAGTCTCTGGGAAAGCACAGATGCCCAGTGCTGTTGTGCCTGTGGGTAGGGTGCACGGGGCCAGTGAAGACCAGCAAGAGCTTTCAGGGCTGGCCCCTTCCTTGTGGGAGAAGGAGCCGGACGTTTGCCTTTTCGGAAAGAGGCACTGCCGAGAACGAGCGCCGTGAGATACGCCGTCTGCGGTTAAGCACAGATGCCCAGTGCTGTTGTGCCTGTGGATAGGGAGCACGGGGACAGTGAAGACCAGCAAGAGCTTTCAGGGCTGGCCCCTTCCTTGTGGGAGAAGGAGCCGGACGTTTGCCTTTTCGGAAAGAGGCTCTGCCGAGAACGAGCGCCGTGAGATATGCCGTCTGTGGTTAAGCACAGATGCCCAGTGCTGTTGTGCCTGTGGGTAGGGTGCACGGGGACAAAGAAGACCAGCAAGAGCTTTCAGGGCTGGCCCCTTCCTTGTGGGAGAAGGAGCCGGACGTTTGCCTTTTCGGAAAGAGGCTCTGTCGAGAGCGAATGCAGTGAGATGCTGAGTCTCTGGGAAAGCACAGATGCCCAGTGCTGTTGTGCCTGTGGGTAGGGTGCACGGGGATAGTGAAGACCAGCAAGAGCTTTCAGGGCTGGCCCCTTCCTTGTGGGAGAAGGAGCCGGACGTTTGCCTTTTTGGAAAGAGGCTCTGCCGAGAACGAGCGCCGTGAGATATGCCGTCTGTGGCTAAGCACAGATGCCCAGTGCTGTTGTGCCTGTGGGTAGGGTGCACGGGGACAGTGAAGACCAGCAAGAGCTTTCAGGGCTGGCCCCTTCCTTGTGGGAGAAGGAGCCGGACGTTTGCCTTTTCGGAAAGAGGCTCTGCCGAGAACGAGCGCCATGAGATATGCCGTCTGTGGTTAAGCACAGATGCCCAGTGCTGTTGTGCCTGTGGGTAGGGTGCACGCGGCCAGTGAAGATCAGCAAGAGCTTTCAGGGCTGGCCCCTTCCTTGTGGGAGAAGGAGCCGGACGTTTGCCTTTTCGGAAAGAGGCTCTGCCGAGAACGAGCGCCGTGAGATGCTGAGTCTCTGGGAAAGCACAGATGCCCAGTGCTGTTGTGCCTGTGGGTAGGGTGCACGGGGCCAGTGAAGACCAGCAAGAGCTTTCAGGGCTGGCCCCTTCCTTGTGGGAGAAGGAGCCGGACGTTTGCCTTTTCGGAAAGAGGCACTGCCGAGAACGAGCGCCGTGAGATATGCCGTCTGCGGTTAAGCACAGATGCCCAGTGCTGTTGTGCCTGTGGGTAGGGTGCACGGGGCCAGTGAAGACCAGCAAGAGCTTTCAGGGCTGGCCCCTTCCTTGTGGGAGAAGGAGCCGGACGTTTGCCTTTTCGGAAAGAGGCTCTGCCGAGAACGAGCGCCGTGAGATATGCCGTCTGTGGTTAAGCACAGATGCCCAGTGCTGTTGTGCCTGTGGGTAGGGTGCACGGGGATAGTGAAGACCAGCAAGAGCTTTCAGGGCTGGCCCCTTCCTTGTGGGAGAAGGAGCCGGACGTTTGCCTTTTCGGAAAGAGGCTCTGTCGAGAGCGAATGCAGTGAGATGCTGAGTCTCTGGGAAAGCACAGATGCCCAGTGCTGTTGTGCCTGTGGGTAGGGTGCACGGGGATAGTGAAGACCAGCAAGAGCTTTCAGGGCTGGCCCCTTCCTTGTGGGAGAAGGAGCCGGACGTTTGCCTTTTCGGAAAGAGGCTCTGCCGAGAACGAGCGCCGTGAGATATGCCGTCTGTGGTTAAGCACAGATGCCCAGTGCTGTTGTGCCTGTGGGTAGGGTGCACGCGGCCAGTGAAGACCAGCAAGAGCTTTCAGGGCTGGCCCCTTCCTTGTGGGAGAAGGAGCCGGACGTTTGCCTTTTCGGAAAGAGGCTCTGCCGAGAACGAGCGCCGTGAGATATGCCGTCTGTGGTTAAGCACAGATGCCCAGTGCTGTTGTGCCTGTGGGTAGGGTGCACGGGGATAGTGAAGACCAGCAAGAGCTTTCAGGGCTGGCCCCTTCCTTGTGGGAGAAGGAGCCGGACGTTTGCCTTTTCGGAAAGAGGCTCTGTCGAGAGCGAATGCAGTGAGATGCTGAGTCTCTGGGAAAGCACAGATGCCCAGTGCTGTTGTGCCTGTGGGTAGGGTGCACGGGGCCAGTGAAGACCAGCAAGAGCTTTCAGGGCTGGCCCCTTCCTTGTGGGAGAAGGAGCCGGACGTTTGCCTTTTCGGAAAGAGGCTCTGCCGAGAACGAGCGCAGTGAGATATGCCGTCTGTGGTTAAGCACAGATGCCCAGTGCTGTTGTGCCTGTGGGTAGGGTGCACGCGGCCAGTGAAGACCAGCAAGAGCTTTCAGGGCTGGCCCCTTCCTTGTGGGAGAAGGAGCCGGACGTTTGCCTTTTCGGGAATAGGCTCTGCCGAGAACGAGCGCCGTGAGATGCTGAGTCTCTGGGAAAGCACAGATGCCCAGTGCTGTTGTGCCTGTGGATAGGGTGCACGGGGCCAGTGAAGACCAGCAAGAGCTTTCAGGGCTGGCCCCTTCCTTGTGGGAGAAGGAGCCGGACGTTTGCCTTTTCGGAAAGAGGCTCTGCCGAGAACGAGCGCCGTGAGATATGCCGTCTGTGGTTAAGCACAGATGCCCAGTGCTGTTGTGCCTGTGGATAGGGTGCACGGGGCCAGTGAAGACCAGCAAGAGCTTTCAGGGCTGGCCCCTTCCTTGTGGGAGAAGGAGCCGGACGTTTGCCTTTTCGGAAAGAGGCTCTGCCGAGAGCGAACTCCGTGAGATATGCCATCTGTGGTTAAGCACAGATGCCCGGTGCTGTTGTGCCTGTGGGTAGGGTGCACGGGGACAGTGAAGACCAGCAAGAGCTTTCAGGGCTGGCCCCTTCCTTGTGGGAGAAGGAGCCGGACGTTTGCCTTTTCGGAAAGAGGGTCTGCCGAGAACGAGCGCCGTGAGATATGCCGTCTGTGGTTAAGCACAGATGCCCAGTGCTGTTGTGCCTGTGGATAGGGTGCACGGGGCCAGTGAAGACCAGCAAGAGCTTTCAGGGCTGGCCCCTTCCTTGTGGGAGAAGGAGCCGGACGTTTGCCTTTTCGGAAAGAGGCACTGCCGAGAACGAGCGCCGTGAGATATGCCGTCTGCGGTTAAGCACAGATGCCCAGTGCTGTTGTGCCTGTGGATAGGGTGCACGGGGACAGTGAAGACCAGCAAGAGCTTTCAGGGCTGGCCCCTTCCTTGTGGGAGAAGGAGCCGGACGTTTGCCTTTTCGGAAAGAGGCTCTGCCGAGAACGAGCGCCGTGAGATGCTGAGTCTCTGGGAAAGCACAGATGCCCAGTGCTGTTGTGCCTGTGGGTAGGGTGCACGGGGCCAGTGAAGACCAGCAAGAGCTTTCAGGGCTGGCCCCTTCCTTGTGGGAGAAGGAGCCGGACGTTTGCCTTTTCGGAAAGAGGCTCTGCCGAGAACGAGCGCCGTGAGATATGCCGTCTGCGGTTAAGCACAGATGCCCAGTGCTGTTGTGCCTGTGGATAGGGTGCACGGGGCCAGTGAAGACCAGCAAGAGCTTTCAGGGCTGGCCCCTTCCTTGTGGGAGAAGGAGCCGGACTTTTGCCTTTTCGGAAAGAGGCACTGCCGAGAACGAGCGCCGTGAGATATGCCGTCTGCGGTTAAGCACAGATGCCCAGTGCTGTTGTGCCTGTGGGTAGGGTGCACGGGGATAATGAAGACCAGCAAGAGCTTTCAGGGCTGGCCCCTTCCTTGTGGGAGAAGGAGCCGGACGTTTGCCTTTTCGGAAAGAGGCACTGCCGAGAACGAGCGCCGTGAGATATGCCGTCTGCGGTTAAGCACAGATGCCCAGTGCTGTTGTGCCTGTGGGTAGGGTGCACGGGGACAGTGAAGACCAGCAAGAGCTTTCAGGGCTGGCCCCTTCCTTGTGGGAGAAGGAGCCGGACGTTTGCCTTTTCGGAAAGAGGCTCTGCCGAGAACGAGCGCCGTGAGATATGCCGTCTGTGGTTAAGCACAGATGCCCAGTGCTGTTGTGCCTGTGGGTAGGGTGCACGGGGCCAGTGAAGACCAGCAAGAGCTTTCAGGGCTGGCCCCTTCCTTGTGGGAGAAGGAGCCGGACGTTTGCCTTTTCGGAAAGAGGCTCTGCCGAGAACGAGCGCCGTGAGATATGCCGTCTGTGGTTAAGCACAGATGCCCAGTGCTGTTGTGCCTGTGGGTAGGGTGCACGGGGCCAGTGAAGACCAGCAAGAGCTTTCAGGGCTGGCCCCTTCCTTGTGGGAGAAGGAGCCGGACGTTTGCCTTTTCGGAAAGAGGCTCTGCCGAGAACGAGCGCCGTGAGATATGCCGTCTGTGGTTAAGCACAGATGCCCAGTGCTGTTGTGCCTGTGGATAGGGTGCACGGGGCCAGTGAAGACCAGCAAGAGCTTTCAGGGCTGGCCCCTTCCTTGTGGGAGAAGGAGCCGGACGTTTGCCTTTTCAGAAAGAGGCTCTGCCGAGAACGAGCGCCGTGAGATATGCCGTCTGTGGTTAAGCACAGATGCCCAGTGCTGTTGTGCCTGTGGGTAGGGTGCACGGGGATAGTGAAGACCAGCAAGAGCTTTCAGGGCTGGCCCCTTCCTTGTGGGAGAAGGAGCCGGACGTTTGCCTTTTCGGAAAGAGGCTCTGTCGAGAGCGAATGCAGTGAGATGCTGAGTCTCTGGGAAAGCACAGATGCCCAGTGCTGTTGTGCCTGTGGGTAGGGTGCACGGGGATAGTGAAGACCAGCAAGAGCTTTCAGGGCTGGCCCCTTCCTTGTGGGAGAAGGAGCCGGACGTTTGCCTTTTCGGAAAGAGGCTCTGCCGAGAGCGAACGCCGTGAGATATGCCATCTGTGGTTAAGCACAGATGCCCAGTGCTGTTGTGCCTGTGGATAGGGTGCACGGGGCCAGTGAAGACCAGCAAGAGCTTTCAGGGCTGGCCCCTTCCTTGTGGGAGAAGGAGCCGGACGTTTGCCTTTTCGGAAAGAGGCACTGCCGAGAACGAGCGCCGTGAGATATGCCGTCTGTGGTTAAGCACAGATGCCCAGTGCTGTTGTGCCTGTGGGTAGGGTGCATGGGGATAATGAAGACCAGCAAGAGCTTTCAGGGCTGGCCCCTTCCTTGTGGGAGAAGGAGCCGGACGTTTGCCTTTTCGGAAAGAGGCTCTGCCGAGAACGAGCGCCGTGAGATGCTGAGTCTCTGGGAAAGCACAGATGCCCAGTGCTGTTGTGCCTGTGGGTAGGGTGCACGGGGCCAGTGAAGACCAGCAAGAGCTTTCAGGGCTGGCCCCTTCCTTGTGGGAGAAGGAGCCGGACGTTTGCCTTTTCGGAAAGAGGCACTGCCGAGAACGAGCGCCGTGAGATATGCCGTCTGCGGTTAAGCACAGATGCCCAGTGCTGTTGTGCCTGTGGATAGGGTGCACGGGGCCAGTGAAGACCAGCAAGAGCTTTCAGGGCTGGCCCCTTCCTTGTGGGAGAAGGAGCCGGACGTTTGCCTTTTCGGAAAGAGGCTCTGCCGAGAACGAGCGCCGTGAGATATGCCGTCTGTGGTTAAGCACAGATGCCCAGTGCTGTTGTGCCTGTGGGTAGGGTGCACGGGGATAGTGAAGACCAGCAAGAGCTTTCAGGGCTGGCCCCTTCCTTGTGGGAGAAGGAGCCGTACGTTTGCCTTTTCGGAAAGAGGCACTGCCGAGAACGAGCGCCGTGAGATATGCCGTCTGTGGTTAAGCACAGATGCCCAGTGCTGTTGTGCCTGTGGGTAGGGTGCACGGGGACAGTGAAGACCAGCAAGAGCTTTCAGGGCTGGCCCCTTCCTTGTGGGAGAAGGAGCCGGACGTTTGCCTTTTCGGAAAGAGGCTCTGCCGAGAACGAGCGCCGTGAGATGCTGAGTCTCTGGGAAAGCACAGATGCCCAGTGCTGTTGTGCCTGTGGGTAGGGTGCACGGGGACAGTGAAGACCAGCAAGAGCTTTCAGGGCTGGCCCCTTCCTTGTGGGAGAAGGAGCCGGACGTTTGCCTTTTCGGAAAGAGGCTCTGCCGAGAACGAGCGCCGTGAGATATGCCGTCTGTGGTTAAGCACAGATGCCCAGTGCTGTTGTGCCTGTGGGTAGGGTGCACGGGGCCAGTGAAGACCAGCAAGAGCTTTCAGGGCTGGCCCCTTCCTTGTGGGAGAAGGAGCCGGACGTTTGCCTTTTCGGAAAGAGGCTCTGCCGAGAACGAGCGCCGTGAGATATGCCGTCTGTGGTTAAGCACAGATGCCCAGTGCTGTTGTGCCTATTCATAGGGTGCACGGGGACAGTGAAGACCAGCAAGAGCTTTCAGGGCTGGCCCCTTCCTTGTGGGAGAAGGAGCCGGACGTTTGCCTTTTCAGAAAGAGGCTCTGCCGAGAACGAGCGCCGTGAGATGCTGAGTCTCTGGGAAAGCACAGATGCCCAGTGCTGTTGTGCCTGTGGGTAGGGTGCACGGGGCCAGTGAAGACCAGCAAGAGCTTTCAGGGCTGGCCCCTTCCTTGTGGGAGAAGGAGCCGGACGTTTGCCTTTTCGGAAAGAGGCTCTGCCGAGAACGAGCGCCGTGAGATATGCCGTCTGTGGTTAAGCACAGATGCCCAGTGCTGTTGTGCCTGTGGGTAGGGTGCACGGGGACAGTGAAGACCAGCAAGAGCTTTCAGGGCTGGCCCCTTCCTTGTGGGAGAAGGAGCCGGACGTTTGCCTTTTCGGAAAGAGGCTCTGCCGAGAACGAGCGCCATGAGATATGCCGTCTGTGGTTAAGCACAGATGCCCATTGCTGTTGTGCCTGTGGGTAGGGTGCACGGGGATAGTGAAGATCAGCAAGAGCTTTCAGGGCTGGCCCCTTCCTTGTGGGAGAAGGAGCCGGACGTTTGCCTTTTCGGAAAGAGGCTCTGCCGAGAACGAGCGCCGTGAGATGCTGAGTCTCTGGGAAAGCACAGATGCCCAGTGCTGTTGTGCCTGTGGGTAGGGTGCACGGGGCCAGTGAAGACCAGCAAGAGCTTTCAGGGCTGGCCCCTTCCTTGTGGGAGAAGGAGCCGGACGTTTGCCTTTTCGGAAAGAGGCACTGCCGAGAACGAGCGCCGTGAGATATGCCGTCTGCGGTTAAGCACAGATGCCCAGTGCTGTTGTGCCTGTGGATAGGGTGCACGGGGCCAGTGAAGACAAGCAAGAGCTTTCAGGGCTGGCCCCTTCCTTGTGGGAGAAGGAGCCGGACGTTTGCCTTTTCGGAAAGAGGCTCTGCCGAGAACGAGCGCCATGAGATATGCCGTCTGTGGTTAAGCACAGATGCCCAGTGCTGTTGTGCCTGTGGGTAGGGTGCACGGGGCCAGTGAAGACCAGCAAGAGCTTTCAGGGCTGGCCCCTTCCT
Organism: Haliaeetus albicilla; assembly: GCF_947461875.1. Lineage (NCBI taxonomy): Eukaryota > Metazoa > Chordata > Aves > Accipitriformes > Accipitridae > Haliaeetus > Haliaeetus albicilla. The sequence goes on from NW_027212553.1 coordinate 206,569, forward strand.
TGTGGGAGAAGGAGCCGGACGTTTGCCTTTTCGGAAAGAGGCTCTGCCGAGAACGAGCGCCGTGAGATATGCCGTCTATGGTTAAGCACAGATGTCCAGTGCTGTTGTGCCTATTCATAGGGTGCACGGGGCCAGTGAAGACCAGCAAGAGCTTTCAGGGCTGGCCCCTTCCTTGTGGGAGAAGGAGCCGGACGTTTGCCTTTTCGGAAAGAGGCTCTGCCGAGAGCGAACGCAGTGAGATGCTGAGTGTCTGGGAAAGCACAGATGCCCACTGCTGTTGTGCCTGTGGATAGGGTGCACGGGGCCAGTGAAGACCAGCAAGAGCTTTCAGGGCTGGCCCCTTCCTTGTGGGAGAAGGAGCCGGACGTTTGCCTTTTCGGAAAGAGGCTCTGCCGAGAACGAGCGCCGTGAGATATGCCGTCTGTGGTTAAGCACAGATGCCCAGTGCTGTTGTGCCTGTGGGTAGGGTGCACGGGGCCAGTGAAGACCAGCAAGAGCTTTCAGGGCTGGCCCCTTCCTTGTGGGAGAAGGAGCCGGACGTTTGCCTTTTCGGAAAGAGGCTCTGCCGAGAACGAGCGCCATGAGATATGCCGTCTGTGGTTAAGCACAGATGCCCATTGCTGTTGTGCCTGTGGGTAGGGTGCACGGGGATAGTGAAGACCAGCAAGAGCTTTCAGGGCTGGCCCCTTCCTTGTGGGAGAAGGAGCCGGACGTTTGCCTTTTCGGCAAGAGGCTCTGCCGAGAACGAGCGCCGTGAGATGCTGAGTCTCTGGGAAAGCACAGATGCCCAGTGCTGTTGTGCCTGTGGGTAGGGTGCACGGGGACAGTGAAGACCAGCAAGAGCTTTCAGGGCTGGCCCCTTCCTTGTGGGAGAAGGAGCCGGACGTTTGCCTTTTCGGAAAGAGGCACTGCCGAGAACGAGCGCCGTGAGATATGCCGTCTGCGGTTAAGCACAGATGCCCAGTGCTGTTGTGCCTGTGGATAGGGTGCACGGGGCCAGTGAAGACCAGCAAGAGCTTTCAGGGCTGGCCCCTTCCTTGTGGGAGAAGGAGCCGGACGTTTGCCTTTTCGGAAAGAGGCTCTGTCGAGAGCGAATGCAGTGAGATGCTGAGTCTCTGGGAAAGCACAGATGCCCAGTGCTGTTGTGCCTGTGGGTAGGGTGCACGGGGATAGTGAAGACCAGCAAGAGCTTTCAGGGCTGGCCCCTTCCTTGTGGGAGAAGGAGCCGGACGTTTGCCTTTTTGGAAAGAGGCTCTGCCGAGAACGAGCGCCGTGAGATATGCCGTCTGTGGTTAAGCACAGATGCCCAGTGCTGTTGTGCCTGTGGGTAGGGTGCACGGGGATAGTGAAGACCAGCAAGAGCTTTCAGGGCTGGCCCCTTCCTTGTGGGAGAAGGAGCCGGACGTTTGCCTTTTCGGAAAGAGGCTCTGCCGAGAACGAGCGCCATGAGATATGCCGTCTGTGGTTAAGCACAGATGCCCATTGCTGTTGTGCCTGTGGGTAGGGTGCACGGGGATAGTGAAGATCAGCAAGAGCTTTCAGGGCTGGCCCCTTCCTTGTGGGAGAAGGAGCCGGACGTTTGCCTTTTCGGAAAGAGGCTCTGCCGAGAACGAGCGCCGTGAGATGCTGAGTCTCTGGGAAAGCACAGATGCCCAGTGCTGTTGTGCCTGTGGGTAGGGTGCACGGGGCCAGTGAAGACCAGCAAGAGCTTTCAGGGCTGGCCCCTTCCTTGTGGGAGAAGGAGCCGGACGTTTGCCTTTTCGGAAAGAGGCACTGCCGAGAACGAGCGCCGTGAGATATGCCGTCTGCGGTTAAGCACAGATGCCCAGTGCTGTTGTGCCTGTGGGTAGGGTGCACGGGGCCAGTGAAGACCAGCAAGAGCTTTCAGGGCTGGCCCCTTCCTTGTGGGAGAAGGAGCCGGACGTTTGCCTTTTCGGAAAGAGGCTCTGCCGAGAACGAGCGCCGTGAGATATGCCGTCTGTGGTTAAGCACAGATGCCCAGTGCTGTTGTGCCTGTGGGTAGGGTGCACGGGGCCAGTGAAGACCAGCAAGAGCTTTCAGGGCTGGCCCCTTCCTTGTGGGAGAAGGAGCCGGACGTTTGCCTTTTCGGAAAGAGGCTCTGTCGAGAGCGAATGCAGTGAGATGCTGAGTCTCTGGGAAAGCACAGATGCCCAGTGCTGTTGTGCCTGTGGGTAGGGTGCACGGGGATAGTGAAGACCAGCAAGAGCTTTCAGGGCTGGCCCCTTCCTTGTGGGAGAAGGAGCCGGACGTTTGCCTTTTCGGAAAGAGGCTCTGCCGAGAACGAGCGCCTTGAGATATGCCGTCTGTGGTTAAGCACAGATGCCCAGTGCTGTTGTGCCTGTGGGTAGGGTGCACGCAGCCAGTGAAGACCAGCAAGAGCTTTCAGGGCTGGCCCCTTCCTTGTGGGAGAAGGAGCCGGACGTTTGCCTTTTCGGGAAGAGGCTCTGCCGAGAACGAGCGCCGTGAGATGCTGAGTCTCTGGGAAAGCACAGATGCCCAGTGCTGTTGTGCCTGTGGGTAGGGTGCACGGGGCCAGTGAAGACCAGCAAGAGCTTTCAGGGCTGGCCCCTTCCTTGTGGGAGAAGGAGCCGGACGTTTGCCTTTTCGGAAAGAGGCACTGCCGAGAACGAGCGCCGTGAGATATGCCGTCTGTGGTTAAGCACAGATGCCCAGTGCTGTTGTGCCTGTGGATAGGGTGCACGGGGCCAGTGAAGACCAGCAAGAGCTTTCAGGGCTGGCCCCTTCCTTGTGGGAGAAGGAGCCGGACGTTTGCCTTTTCGGAAAGAGGCTCTGCCGAGAACGAGCGCCGTGAGATATGCCGTCTGTGGTTAAGCACAGATGCCCAGTGCTGTTGTGCCTGTGGATAGGGTGCACGGGGCCAGTGAAGACCAGCAAGAGCTTTCAGGGCTGGCCCCTTCCTTGTGGGAGAAGGAGCCGGACGTTTGCCTTTTCGGCAAGAGGCTCTGCCGAGAACGAGCGCCGTGAGATGCTGAGTCTCTGGGAAAGCACAGATGCCCAGTGCTGTTGTGCCTGTGGGTAGGGTGCACGGGGACAGTGAAGACAAGCAAGAGCTTTCAGGGCTGGCCCCTTCCTTGTGGGAGAAGGAGCCGGACGTTTGCCTTTTCGGAAAGAGGCACTGCCGAGAACGAGCGCCGTGAGATATGCCGTCTGCGGTTAAGCACAGATGCCCAGTGCTGTTGTGCCTGTGGATAGGGTGCACGGGGCCAGTGAAGACCAGCAAGAGCTTTCAGGGCTGGCCCCTTCCTTGTGGGAGAAGGAGCCGGACGTTTGCCTTTTCGGAAAGAGGCTCTGTCGAGAGCGAATGCAGTGAGATGCTGAGTCTCTGGGAAAGCACAGATGCCCAGTGCTGTTGTGCCTGTGGGTAGGGTGCACGGGGATAGTGAAGACCAGCAAGAGCTTTCAGGGCTGGCCCCTTCCTTGTGGGAGAAGGAGCCGGACGTTTGCCTTTTTGGAAAGAGGCTCTGCCGAGAACGAGCGCCGTGAGATATGCCGTCTGTGGTTAAGCACAGATGCCCAGTGCTGTTGTGCCTGTGGGTAGGGTGCACGGGGATAGTGAAGACCAGCAAGAGCTTTCAGGGCTGGCCCCTTCCTTGTGGGAGAAGGAGCCGGACGTTTGCCTTTTCGGAAAGAGGCTCTGCCGAGAACGAGCGCCATGAGATATGCCGTCTGTGGTTAAGCACAGATGCCCATTGCTGTTGTGCCTGTGGGTAGGGTGCACGGGGATAGTGAAGATCAGCAAGAGCTTTCAGGGCTGGCCCCTTCCTTGTGGGAGAAGGAGCCGGACGTTTGCCTTTTCGGAAAGAGGCTCTGCCGAGAACGAGCGCCGTGAGATGCTGAGTCTCTGGGAAAGCACAGATGCCCAGTGCTGTTGTGCCTGTGGGTAGGGTGCACGGGGCCAGTGAAGACCAGCAAGAGCTTTCAGGGCTGGCCCCTTCCTTGTGGGAGAAGGAGCCGGACGTTTGCCTTTTCGGAAAGAGGCACTGCCGAGAACGAGCGCCGTGAGATATGCCATCTGCGGTTAAGCACAGATGCCCAGTGCTGTTGTGCCTGTGGGTAGGGTGCACGGGGCCAGTGAAGACCAGCAAGAGCTTTCAGGGCTGGCCCCTTCCTTGTGGGAGAAGGAGCCGGACGTTTGCCTTTTCGGAAAGAGGCTCTGCCGAGAACGAGCGCCGTGAGATATGCCGTCTGTGGTTAAGCACAGATGCCCAGTGCTGTTGTGCCTGTGGGTAGGGTGCACGGGGCCAGTGAAGACCAGCAAGAGCTTTCAGGGCTGGCCCCTTCCTTGTGGGAGAAGGAGCCGGACGTTTGCCTTTTCGGAAAGAGGCTCTGTCGAGAGCGAATGCAGTGAGATGCTGAGTCTCTGGGAAAGCACAGATGCCCAGTGCTGTTGTGCCTGTGGGTAGGGTGCACGGGGATAGTGAAGACCAGCAAGAGCTTTCAGGGCTGGCCCCTTCCTTGTGGGAGAAGGAGCCGGACGTTTGCCTTTTCGGAAAGAGGCTCTGCCGAGAACGAGCGCCTTGAGATATGCCGTCTGTGGTTAAGCACAGATGCCCAGTGCTGTTGTGCCTGTGGGTAGGGTGCACGCAGCCAGTGAAGACCAGCAAGAGCTTTCAGGGCTGGCCCCTTCCTTGTGGGAGAAGGAGCCGGACGTTTGCCTTTTCGGAAAGAGGCTCTGCCGAGAACGAGCGCCGTGAGATGCTGAGTCTCTGGGAAAGCACAGATGCCCAGTGCTGTTGTGCCTGTGGGTAGGGTGCACGGGGCCAGTGAAGACCAGCAAGAGCTTTCAGGGCTGGCCCCTTCCTTGTGGGAGAAGGAGCCGGACGTTTGCCTTTTCGGAAAGAGGCACTGCCGAGAACGAGCGCCGTGAGATATGCCGTCTGTGGTTAAGCACAGATGCCCAGTGCTGTTGTGCCTGTGGATAGGGTGCACGGGGCCAGTGAAGATCAGCAAGAGCTTTCAGGGCTGGCCCCTTCCTTGTGGGAGAAGGAGCCGGACGTTTGCCTTTTCGGAAAGAGGCTCTGCCGAGAACGAGCGCCGTGAGATATGCCGTCTGTGGTTAAGCACAGATGTCCAGTGCTGTTGTGCCTATTCATAGGGTGCACGGGGACAGTGAAGACCAGCAAGAGCTTTCAGGGCTGGCCCCTTCCTTGTGGGAGAAGGAGCCGGACGTTTGCCTTTTCGGAAAGAGGCTCTGCCGAGAACGAGCGCCGTGAGATATGCCGTCTGTGGTTAAGCACAGATGCCCAGTGCTGTTGTGCCTGTGGGTAGGGTGCACGCGGCCAGTGAAGACCAGCAAGAGCTTTCAGGGCTGGCCCCTTCCTTGTGGGAGAAGGAGCCGGACGTTTGCCTTTTCGGAAAGAGGCACTGCCGAGAACGAGCGCCGTGAGATATGCCGTCTGCGGTTAAGCACAGATGCCCAGTGCTGTTGTGCCTGTGGGTAGGGTGCACGGGGACAGTGAAGACCAGCAAGAGCTTTCAGGGCTGGCCCCTTCCTTGTGGGAGAAGGAGCCGGACGTTTGCCTTTTCGGAAAGAGGCTCTGCCGAGAACGAGCGCCGTGAGATGCTGAGTCTCTGGGAAAGCACAGATGCCCAGTGCTGTTGTGCCTGTGGGTAGGGTGCACGGGGCCAGTGAAGACCAGCAAGAGCTTTCAGGGCTGGCCCCTTCCTTGTGGGAGAAGGAGCCGGACGTTTGCCTTTTCGGAAAGAGGCTCTGCCGAGAACGAGCGCCGTGAGATATGCCGTCTGCGGTTAAGCACAGATGCCCAGTGCTGTTGTGCCTGTGGATAGGGTGCACGGGGCCAGTGAAGACCAGCAAGAGCTTTCAGGGCTGGCCCCTTCCTTGTGGGAGAAGGAGCCGGACGTTTGCCTTTTCGGAAAGAGGCTCTGCCGAGAACGAGCGCCGTGAGATGCTGAGTCTCTGGGAAAGCACAGATGCCCAGTGCTGTTGTGCCTGTGGGTAGGGTGCACGGGGACAGTGAAGACCAGCAAGAGCTTTCAGGGCTGGCCCCTTCCTTGTGGGAGAAGGAGCCGGACGTTTGCCTTTTCGGAAAGAGGCTCTGCCGAGAACGAGCGCCGTGAGATATGCCGTCTGTGGTTAAGCACAGATGCCCAGTGCTGTTGTGCCTGTGGGTAGGGTGCACGGGGCCAGTGAAGACCAGCAAGAGCTTTCAGGGCTGGCCCCTTCCTTGTGGGAGAAGGAGCCGGACGTTTGCCTTTTCGGAAAGAGGCTCTGCCGAGAACGAGCGCCGTGAGATATGCCGTCTGTGGTTAAGCACAGATGTCCAGTGCTGTTGTGCCTGTGGATAGGGTGCACGGGGCCAGTGAAGACCAGCAAGAGCTTTCAGGGCTGGCCCCTTCCTTGTGGGAGAAGGAGCCAGACGTTTGCCTTTTCAGAAAGAGGCTCTGCCGAGAACGAGCGCCGTGAGATATGCCGTCTGTGGTTAAGCACAGATGCCCAGTGCTGTTGTGCCTGTGGGTAGGGTGCACGGGGATAGTGAAGACCAGCAAGAGCTTTCAGGGCTGGCCCCTTCCTTGTGGGAGAAGGAGCCGGATGTTTGCCTTTTCGGAAAGAGGCTCTGTCGAGAGCGAATGCAGTGAGATGCTGAGTCTCTGGGAAAGCACAGATGCCCAGTGCTGTTGTGCCTGTGGGTAGGGTGCACGGGGATAGTGAAGACCAGCAAGAGCTTTCAGGGCTGGCCCCTTCCTTGTGGGAGAAGGAGCCGGACGTTTGCCTTTTCGGAAAGAGGCTCTGCCGAGAACGAGCGCCGTGAGATATGCCGTCTGTGGTTAAGCACAGATGCCCAGTGCTGTTGTGCCTGTGGGTAGGGTGCACGGGGACAGTGAAGACCAGCAAGAGCTTTCAGGGCTGGCCCCTTCCTTGTGGGAGAAGGAGCCGGACGTTTGCCTTTTCGGAAAGAGGCTCTGCCGAGAACGAGCGCCATGAGATATGCCGTCTGTGGTTAAGCACAGATGCCCATTGCTGTTGTGCCTGTGGGTAGGGTGCACGGGGATAGTGAAGACCAGCAAGAGCTTTCAGGGCTGGCCCCTTCCTTGTGGGAGAAGGAGCCGGACGTTTGCCTTTTCGGAAAGAGGCTCTGCCGAGAACGAGCGCCGTGAGATGCTGAGTCTCTGGGAAAGCACAGATGCCCAGTGCTGTTGTGCCTGTGGGTAGGGTGCACGGGGCCAGTGAAGACCAGCAAGAGCTTTCAGGGCTGGCCCCTTCCTTGTGGGAGAAGGAGCCGGACGTTTGCCTTTTCGGAAAGAGGCACTGCCGAGAACGAGCGCCGTGAGATATGCCGTCTGCGGTTAAGCACAGATGCCCAGTGCTGTTGTGCCTGTGGGTAGGGTGCACGGGGCCAGTGAAGACCAGCAAGAGCTTTCAGGGCTGGCCCCTTCCTTGTGGGAGAAGGAGCCGGACGTTTGCCTTTTCGGAAAGAGGCTCTGCCGAGAGCGAACGCCGTGAGATATGCCATCTGTGGTTAAGCACAGATGCCCAGTGCTGTTGTGCCTGTGGATAGGGTGCACGGGGACAGTGAAGACCAGCAAGAGCTTTCAGGGCTGGCCCCTTCCTTGTGGGAGAAGGAGCCGGACGTTTGCCTTTTCGGAAAGAGGCACTGCCGAGAACGAGCGCCGTGAGATATGCCGTCTGTGGTTAAGCACAGATGCCCAGTGCTGTTGTGCCTGTGGGTAGGGTGCACGGGGATAATGAAGACCAGCAAGAGCTTTCAGGGCTGGCCCCTTCCTTGTGGGAGAAGGAGCCGGACGTTTGCCTTTTCGGAAAGAGGCTCTGCCGAGAACGAGCGCCGTGAGATGCTGAGTCTCTGGGAAAGCACAGATGCCCAGTGCTGTTGTGCCTGTGGGTAGGGTGCACGGGGCCAGTGAAGACCAGCAAGAGCTTTCAGGGCTGGCCCCTTCCTTGTGGGAGAAGGAGCCGGACGTTTGCCTTTTCGGAAAGAGGCTCTGCCGAGAACGAGCGCCGTGAGATATGCCGTCTGTGGTTAAGCACAGATGCCCAGTGCTGTTGTGCCTGTGGGTAGGGTGCACGGGGACAGTGAAGACCAGCAAGAGCTTTCAGGGCTGGCCCCTTCCTTGTGGGAGAAGGAGCCGGACGTTTGCCTTTTCGGAAAGAGGCTCTGCCGAGAACGAGCGCCGTGAGATGCTGAGTCTCTGGGAAAGCACAGATGCCCAGTGCTGTTGTGCCTGTGGGTAGGGTGCACGGGGACAGTGAAGACCAGCAAGAGCTTTCAGGGCTGGCCCCTTCCTTGTGGGAGAAGGAGCCGGACGTTTGCCTTTTCGGAAAGAGGCTCTGCCGAGAACGAGCGCCGTGAGATATGCCGTCTGTGGTTAAGCACAGATGCCCAGTGCTGTTGTGCCTGTGGGTAGGGTGCACGGGGACAGTGAAGACCAGCAAGAGCTTTCAGGGCTGGCCCCTTCCTTGTGGGAGAAGGAGCCGGACGTTTGCCTTTTCGGAAAGAGGCTCTGCCGAGAACGAGCGCCGTGAGATATGCCGTCTGTGGTTAAGCACAGATGTCCAGTGCTGTTGTGCCTATTCATAGGGTGCACGGGGACAGTGAAGACCAGCAAGAGCTTTCAGGGCTGGCCCCTTCCTTGTGGGAGAAGGAGCCGGACGTTTGCCTTTTCAGAAAGAGGCTCTGCCGAGAACGAGCGCCGTGAGATGCTGAGTCTCTGGGAAAGCACAGATGCCCAGTGCTGTTGTGCCTGTGGGTAGGGTGCACGGGGCCAGTGAAGACCAGCAAGAGCTTTCAGGGCTGGCCCCTTCCTTGTGGGAGAAGGAGCCGGACGTTTGCCTTTTCGGAAAGAGGCTCTGCCGAGAACGAGCGCCGTGAGATATGCCGTCTGTGGTTAAGCACAGATGCCCAGTGCTGTTGTGCCTGTGGGTAGGGTGCACGGGGCCAGTGAAGACCAGCAAGAGCTTTCAGGGCTGGCCCCTTCCTTGTGGGAGAAGGAGCCAGACGTTTGCCTTTTCGGAAAGAGGCTCTGCCGAGAACGAGCGCCGTGAGATATGCCGTCTGTGGTTAAGCACAGATGCCCAGTGCTGTTGTGCCTGTGGGTAGGGTGCACGGGGATAGTGAAGACCAGCAAGAGCTTTCAGGGCTGGCCCCTTCCTTGTGGGAGAAGGAGCCGGACGTTTGCCTTTTCGGAAAGAGGCTCTGCCGAGAACGAGCGCCGTGAGATGCTGAGTCTCTGGGAAAGCACAGATGCCCAGTGCTGTTGTGCCTGTGGGTAGGGTGCACGGGGCCAGTGAAGACCAGCAAGAGCTTTCAGGGCTGGCCCCTTCCTTGTGGGAGAAGGAGCCGGACGTTTGCCTTTTCGGAAAGAGGCACTGCCGAGAACGAGCGCCGTGAGATATGCCGTCTGCGGTTAAGCACAGATGCCCAGTGCTGTTGTGCCTGTGGATAGGGTGCACGGGGCCAGTGAAGACCAGCAAGAGCTTTCAGGGCTGGCCCCTTCCTTGTGGGAGAAGGAGCCGGACGTTTGCCTTTTCGGAAAGAGGCTCTGCCGAGAACGAGCGCCGTGAGATATGCCGTCTGTGGTTAAGCACAGATGCCCAGTGCTGTTGTGCCTGTGGGTAGGGTGCACGGGGCCAGTGAAGACCAGCAAGAGCTTTCAGGGCTGGCCCCTTCCTTGTGGGAGAAGGAGCCGGACGTTTGCCTTTTCGGAAAGAGGCTCTGCCGAGAACGAGCGCCGTGAGATATGCCGTCTATGGTTAAGCACAGATGTCCAGTGCTGTTGTGCCTATTCATAGGGTGCACGGGGACAGTGAAGACCAGCAAGAGCTTTCAGGGCTGGCCCCTTCCTTGTGGGAGAAGGAGCCGGACATTTGCCTTTTCAGAAAGAGGCTCTGCCGAGAACGAGCGCCGTGAGATGCTGAGTCTCTGGGAAAGCACAGATGCCCAGTGCTGTTGTGCCTGTGGGTAGGGTGCACGGGGATAGTGAAGACCAGCAAGAGCTTTCAGGGCTGGCCCCTTCCTTGTGGGAGAAGGAGCCGGACGTTTGCCTTTTCGGAAAGAGGCTCTGCCGAGAGCGAACGCAGTGAGATGCTGAGTCTCTGGGAAAGCACAGATGCCCACTGCTGTTGTGCCTGTGGATAGGGTGCACGGGGCCAGTGAAGACCAGCAAGAGCTTTCAGGGCTGGCCCCTTCCTTGTGGGAGAAGGAGCCGGACGTTTGCCTTTTCGGAAAGAGGCTCTGCCGAGAACGAGCGCCGTGAGATGCTGAGTCTCTGGGAAAGCACAGATGCCCAGTGCTGTTGTGCCTGTGGGTAGGGTGCACGGGGATAGTGAAGACCAGCAAGAGCTTTCAGGGCTGGCCCCTTCCTTGTGGGAGAAGGAGCCGGACGTTTGCCTTTTCGGAAAGAGGCACTGCCGAGAACGAGCGCCGTGAGATACGCCGTCTGCGATTAAGCACAGATGCCCAGTGCTGTTGTGCCTGTGGATAGGGTGCACGGGGACAGTGAAGACCAGCAAGAGCTTTCAGGGCTGGCCCCTTCCTTGTGGGAGAAGGAGCCGGACGTTTGCCTTTTCGGAAAGAGGCTCTGCCGAGAACGAGCGCCGTGAGATATGCCGTCTGTGGTTAAGCACAGATGCCCAGTGCTGTTGTGCCTGTGGGTAGGGTGCACGGGGACAGTGAAGACCAGCAAGAGCTTTCAGGGCTGGCCCCTTCCTTGTGGGAGAAGGAGCCGGACGTTTGCCTTTTCGGAAAGAGGCTCTGTCGAGAGCGAATGCAGTGAGATGCTGAGTCTCTGGGAAAGCACAGATGCCCAGTGCTGTTGTGCCTGTGGGTAGGGTGCACGGGGCCAGTGAAGACAAGCAAGAGCTTTCAGGGCTGGCCCCTTCCTTGTGGGAGAAGGAGCCGGACGTTTGCCTTTTCGGAAAGAGGCTCTGCCGAGAACGAGCGCCGTGAGATATGCCGTCTGTGGTTAAGCACAGATGCCCAGTGCTGTTGTGCCTGTGGGTAGGGTGCACGGGGCCAGTGAAGACCAGCAAGAGCTTTCAGGGCTGGCCCCTTCCTTGTGGGAGAAGGAGCCAGACGTTTGCCTTTTCGGAAAGAGGCTCTGCCGAGAACGAGCGCCGTGAGATATGCCGTCTGTGGTTAAGCACAGATGCCCAGTGCTGTTGTGCCTGTGGGTAGGGTGCACGGGGATAGTGAAGACCAGCAAGAGCTTTCAGGGCTGGCCCCTTCCTTGTGGGAGATGGAGCCGGACGTTTGCCTTTTCGGAAAGAGGCTCTGCCGAGAACGAGCGCCGTGAGATGCTGAGTCTCTGGGAAAGCACAGATGCCCAGTGCTGTTGTGCCTGTGGGTAGGGTGCACGGGGCCAGTGAAGACCAGCAAGAGCTTTCAGGGCTGGCCCCTTCCTTGTGGGAGAAGGAGCCGGACGTTTGCCTTTTCGGAAAGAGGCACTGCCGAGAACGAGCGCCGTGAGATATGCCGTCTGCGGTTAAGCACAGATGCCCAGTGCTGTTGTGCCTGTGGATAGGGTGCACGGGGCCAGTGAAGACCAGCAAGAGCTTTCAGGGCTGGCCCCTTCCTTGTGGGAGAAGGAGCCGGACGTTTGCCTTTTCGGAAAGAGGCTCTGCCGAGAACGAGCGCCGTGAGATATGCCGTCTGTGGTTAAGCACAGATGCCCAGTGCTGTTGTGCCTGTGGGTAGGGTGCACGGGGCCAGTGAAGACCAGCAAGAGCTTTCAGGGCTGGCCCCTTCCTTGTGGGAGAAGGAGCCGGACGTTTGCCTTTTCGGAAAGAGGCTCTGCCGAGAACGAGCGCCGTGAGATATGCCGTCTATGGTTAAGCACAGATGTCCAGTGCTGTTGTGCCTATTCATAGGGTGCACGGGGACAGTGAAGACCAGCAAGAGCTTTCAGGGCTGGCCCCTTCCTTGTGGGAGAAGGAGCCGGACATTTGCCTTTTCAGAAAGAGGCTCTGCCGAGAACGAGCGCCGTGAGATGCTGAGTCTCTGGGAAAGCACAGATGCCCAGTGCTGTTGTGCCTGTGGGTAGGGTGCACGGGGCCAGTGAAGACCAGCAAGAGCTTTCAGGGCTGGCCCCTTCCTTGTGGGAGAAGGAGCCGGACGTTTGCCTTTTCGGAAAGAGGCTCTGCCGAGAGCGAACGCAGTGAGATGCTGAGTCTCTGGGAAAGCACAGATGCCCACTGCTGTTGTGCCTGTGGATAGGGTGCACGGGGCCAGTGAAGACCAGCAAGAGCTTTCAGGGCTGGCCCCTTCCTTGTGGGAGAAGGAGCCGGACGTTTGCCTTTTCGGAAAGAGGCTCTGCCGAGAACGAGCGCCGTGAGATGCTGAGTCTCTGGGAAAGCACAGATGCCCAGTGCTGTTGTGCCTGTGGGTAGGGTGCACGGGGCCAGTGAAGACCAGCAAGAGCTTTCAGGGCTGGCCCCTTCCTTGTGGGAGAAGGAGCCGGACGTTTGCCTTTTCGGAAAGAGGCACTGCCGAGAACGAGCGCCGTGAGATACGCCGTCTGCGATTAAGCACAGATGCCCAGTGCTGTTGTGCCTGTGGATAGGGTGCACGGGGACAGTGAAGACCAGCAAGAGCTTTCAGGGCTGGCCCCTTCCTTGTGGGAGAAGGAGCCGGACGTTTGCCTTTTCGGAAAGAGGCTCTGCCGAGAACGAGCGCCGTGAGATATGCCGTCTGTGGTTAAGCACAGATGCCCAGTGCTGTTGTGCCTGTGGGTAGGGTGCACGGGGACAGTGAAGACCAGCAAGAGCTTTCAGGGCTGGCCCCTTCCTTGTGGGAGAAGGAGCCGGACGTTTGCCTTTTCGGAAAGAGGCTCTGTCGAGAGCGAATGCAGTGAGATGCTGAGTCTCTGGGAAAGCACAGATGCCCAGTGCTGTTGTGCCTGTGGGTAGGGTGCACGGGGCCAGTGAAGACAAGCAAGAGCTTTCAGGGCTGGCCCCTTCCTTGTGGGAGAAGGAGCCGGACGTTTGCCTTTTCGGAAAGAGGCACTGCCGAGAACGAGCGCCGTGAGATATGCCGTCTGCGGTTAAGCACAGATGCCCAGTGCTGTTGTGCCTGTGGGTAGGGTGCACGGGGCCAGTGAAGACCAGCAAGAGCTTTCAGGGCTGGCCCCTTCCTTGTGGGAGAAGGAGCCGGACGTTTGCCTTTTCGGAAAGAGGCTCTGCCGAGAACGAGCGCCGTGAGATATGCCGTCTGTGGTTAAGCACAGATGCCCAGTGCTGTTGTGCCTGTGGGTAGGGTGCACGGGGATAGTGAAGACCAGCAAGAGCTTTCAGGGCTGGCCCCTTCCTTGTGGGAGAAGGAGCCGGACGTTTGCCTTTTCGGAAAGAGGCTCTGCCGAGAACGAGCGCCGTGAGATGCTGAGTCTCTGGGAAAGCACAGATGCCCAGTGCTGTTGTGCCTGTGGGTAGGGTGCACGGGGATAGTGAAGACCAGCAAGAGCTTTCAGGGCTGGCCCCTTCCTTGTGGGACAAGGAGCCGGACGTTTGCCTTTTCGGAAAGAGGCTCTGCCGAGAACGAGCGCCGTGAGATATGCCGTCTGTGGTTAAGCACAGATGCCCAGTGCTGTTGTGCCTGTGGGTAGGGTGCACGGGGCCAGTGAAGACCAGCAAGAGCTTTCAGGGCTGGCCCCTTCCTTGTGGGAGAAGGAGCCGGACGTTTGCCTTTTCGGAAAGAGGCTCTGCCGAGAACGAGCGCCGTGAGATATGCCGTCTGTGGTTAAGCACAGATGTCCAGTGCTGTTGTGCCTATTCATAGGGTGCACGGGGACAGTGAAGACCAGCAAGAGCTTTCAGGGCTGGCCCCTTCCTTGTGGGAGAAGGAGCCGGACGTTTGCCTTTTCAGAAAGAGGCTCTGCCGAGAACGAGCGCCGTGAGATGCTGAGTCTCTGGGAAAGCACAGATGCCCAGTGCTGTTGTGCCTGTGGGTAGGGTGCACGGGGCCAGTGAAGACCAGCAAGAGCTTTCAGGGCTGGCCCCTTCCTTGTGGGAGAAGGAGCCGGACGTTTGCCTTTTCGGAAAGAGGCTCTGCCGAGAACGAGCGCCGTGAGATGCTGAGTCTCTGGGAAAGCACAGATGCCCAGTGCTGTTGTGCCTGTGGGTAGGGTGCACGGGGCCAGTGAAGACCAGCAAGAGCTTTCAGGGCTGGCCCCTTCCTTGTGGGAGAAGGAGCCGGACGTTTGCCTTTTCGGAAAGAGGCTCTGCCGAGAACGAGCGCCGTGAGATATGCCGTCTGTGGTTAAGCACAGATGCCCAGTGCTGTTGTGCCTGTGGATAGGGTGCACGGGGCCAGTGAAGACCAGCAAGAGCTTTCAGGGCTGGCCCCTTCCTTGTGGGAGAAGGAGCCGGACGTTTGCCTTTTCGGAAAGAGGCTCTGCCGAGAGCGAACTCCGTGAGATATGCCATCTGTGGTTAAGCACAGATGCCCAGTGCTGTTGTGCCTGTGGGTAGGGTGCACGGGGACAGTGAAGACCAGCAAGAGCTTTCAGGGCTGGCCCCTTCCTTGTGGGAGAAGGAGCCGGACGTTTGCCTTTTCGGAAAGAGGCTCTGCCGAGAACGAGCGCCGTGAGATATGCCGTCTGTGGTTAAGCACAGATGCCCAGTGCTGTTGTGCCTGTGGATAGGGTGCACGGGGCCAGTGAAGACCAGCAAGAGCTTTCAGGGCTGGCCCCTTCCTTGTGGGAGAAGGAGCCGGACGTTTGCCTTTTCGGAAAGAGGCACTGCCGAGAACGAGCGCCGTGAGATATGCCGTCTGCGGTTAAGCACAGATGCCCAGTGCTGTTGTGCCTGTGGGTAGGGTGCACGGGGCCAGTGAAGACCAGCAAGAGCTTTCAGGGCTGGCCCCTTCCTTGTGGGAGAAGGAGCCGGACGTTTGCCTTTTCGGAAAGAGGCTCTGCCGAGAACGAGCGCCGTGAGATGCTGAGTCTCTGGGAAAGCACAGATGCCCAGTGCTGTTGTGCCTGTGGGTAGGGTGCACGGGGCCAGTGAAGACCAGCAAGAGCTTTCAGGGCTGGCCCCTTCCTTGTGGGAGAAGGAGCCGGACGTTTGCCTTTTCGGAAAGAGGCTCTGCCGAGAACGAGCGCCGTGAGATATGCCGTCTGCGGTTAAGCACAGATGCCCAGTGCTGTTGTGCCTGTGGATAGGGTGCACGGGGACAGTGAAGACCAGCAAGAGCTTTCAGGGCTGGCCCCTTCCTTGTGGGAGAAGGAGCCGGACGTTTGCCTTTTCGGAAAGAGGCTCTGCCGAGAACGAGCGCCGTGAGATATGCCGTCTGTGGTTAAGCACAGATGCCCAGTGCTGTTGTGCCTGTGGGTAGGGTGCACGGGGATAGTGAAGACCAGCAAGAGCTTTCAGGGCTGGCCCCTTCCTTGTGGGAGAAGGAGCCGGACGTTTGCCTTTTCGGAATGAGGCACTGCCGAGAACGAGCGCCGTGAGATATGCCGTCTGCGGTTAAGCACAGATGCCCAGTGCTGTTGTGCCTGTGGGTAGGGTGCACGGGGACAGTGAAGACCAGCAAGAGCTTTCAGGGCTGGCCCCTTCCTTGTGGGAGAAGGAGCCGGACGTTTGCCTTTTCGGAAAGAGGCTCTGCCGAGAACGAGCGCCGTGAGATATGCCGTCTGTGGTTAAGCACAGATGCCCAGTGCTGTTGTGCCTGTGGGTAGGGTGCACGGGGACAGTGAAGACCAGCAAGAGCTTTCAGGGCTGGCCCCTTCCTTGTGGGAGAAGGAGCCGGACGTTTGCCTTTTCGGAAAGAGGCTCTGCCGAGAACGAGCGCCGTGAGATATGCCGTCTGTGGTTAAGCACAGATGCCCAGTGCTGTTGTGCCTGTGGGTAGGGTGCACGGGGCCAGTGAAGACCAGCAAGAGCTTTCAGGGCTGGCCCCTTCCTTGTGGGAGAAGGAGCCGGACGTTTGCCTTTTCGGAAAGAGGCTCTGCCGAGAACGAGCGCCGTGAGATATGCCGTCTGTGGTTAAGCACAGATGTCCAGTGCTGTTGTGCCTGTGGGTAGGGTGCACGGGGCCAGTGAAGACCAGCAAGAGCTTTCAGGGCTGGCCCCTTCCTTGTGGGAGAAGGAGCCGGACGTTTGCCTTTTCAGAAAGAGGCTCTGCCGAGAACGAGCGCCGTGAGATATGCCGTCTGAGGTTAAGCACAGATGCCCAGTGCTGTTGTGCCTGTGGGTAGGGTGCACGGGGATAGTGAAGACAAGCAAGAGCTTTCAGGGCTGGCCCCTTCCTTGTGGGAGAAGGAGCCGGACGTTTGCCTTTTCGGAAAGAGGCTCTGTCGAGAGCGAATGCAGTGAGATGCTGAGTCTCTGGGAAAGCACAGATGCCCAGTGCTGTTGTGCCTGTGGGTAGGGTGCACGGGGATAGTGAAGACCAGCAAGAGCTTTCAGGGCTGGCCCCTTCCTTGTGGGAGAAGGAGCCGGACGTTTGCCTTTTCGGAAAGAGGCTCTGCCGAGAACGAGCGCCGTGAGATATGCCGTCTGTGGTTAAGCACAGATGCCCAGTGCTGTTGTGCCTGTGGGTAGGGTGCACGGGGCCAGTGAAGACCAGCAAGAGCTTTCAGGGCTGGCCCCTTCCTTGTGGGAGAAGGAGCCGGACGTTTGCCTTTTCGGAAAGAGGCTCTGCCGAGAACGAGCGCCATGAGATATGCCGTCTGTGGTTAAGCACAGATGCCCATTGCTGTTGTGCCTGTGGGTAGGGTGCACGGGGATAGTGAAGACCAGCAAGAGCTTTCAGGGCTGGCCCCTTCCTTGTGGGAGAAGGAGCCGGACGTTTGCCTTTTCGGAAAGAGGCTCTGCCGAGAACGAGCGCCGTGAGATGCTGAGTCTCTGGGAAAGCACAGATGCCCAGTGCTGTTGTGCCTGTGGGTAGGGTGCACGGGGATAGTGAAGACCAGCAAGAGCTTTCAGGGCTGGCCCCTTCCTTGTGGGAGAAGGAGCCGGACGTTTGCCTTTTCGGAAAGAGGCTCTGCCGAGAACGAGCGCCGTGAGATATGCCGTCTGTGGTTAAGCACAGATGCCCAGTGCTGTTGTGCCTGTGGGTAGGGTGCACGGGGCCAGTGAAGACCAGCAAGAGCTTTCAGGGCTGGCCCCTTCCTTGTGGGAGAAGGAGCCGGACGTTTGCCTTTTCGGAAAGAGGCTCTGCCGAGAACGAGCGCCGTGAGATATGCCGTCTGTGGTTAAGCACAGATGTCCAGTGCTGTTGTGCCTATTCATAGGGTGCACGGGGACAGTGAAGACCAGCAAGAGCTTTCAGGGCTGGCCCCTTCCTTGTGGGAGAAGGAGCCGGACGTTTGCCTTTTCAGAAAGAGGCTCTGCCGAGAACGAGCGCCGTGAGATGCTGAGTCTCTGGGAAAGCACAGATGCCCAGTGCTGTTGTGCCTGTGGGTAGGGTGCACGGGGCCAGTGAAGACCAGCAAGAGCTTTCAGGGCTGGCCCCTTCCTTGTGGGAGAAGGAGCCGGACGTTTGCCTTTTCGGAAAGAGGCTCTGCCGAGAACGAGCGCCGTGAGATGCTGAGTCTCTGGGAAAGCACAGATGCCCAGTGCTGTTGTGCCTGTGGGTAGGGTGCACGGGGCCAGTGAAGACCAGCAAGAGCTTTCAGGGCTGGCCCCTTCCTTGTGGGAGAAGGAGCCGGACGTTTGCCTTTTCGGAAAGAGGCTCTGCCGAGAACGAGCGCCGTGAGATATGCCGTCTGTGGTTAAGCACAGATGCCCAGTGCTGTTGTGCCTGTGGATAGGGTGCACGGGGCCAGTGAAGACCAGCAAGAGCTTTCAGGGCTGGCCCCTTCCTTGTGGGAGAAGGAGCCGGACGTTTGCCTTTTCGGAAAGAGGCTCTGCCGAGAGCGAACTCCGTGAGATATGCCATCTGTGGTTAAGCACAGATGCCCAGTGCTGTTGTGCCTGTGGGTAGGGTGCACGGGGACAGTGAAGACCAGCAAGAGCTTTCAGGGCTGGCCCCTTCCTTGTGGGAGAAGGAGCCGGACGTTTGCCTTTTCGGAAAGAGGCTCTGCCGAGAACGAGCGCCGTGAGATATGCCGTCTGTGGTTAAGCACAGATGCCCAGTGCTGTTGTGCCTGTGGATAGGGTGCACGGGGCCAGTGAAGACCAGCAAGAGCTTTCAGGGCTGGCCCCTTCCTTGTGGGAGAAGGAGCCGGACGTTTGCCTTTTCGGAAAGAGGCACTGCCGAGAACGAGCGCCGTGAGATATGCCGTCTGCGGTTAAGCACAGATGCCCAGTGCTGTTGTGCCTGTGGGTAGGGTGCACGGGGCCAGTGAAGACCAGCAAGAGCTTTCAGGGCTGGCCCCTTCCTTGTGGGAGAAGGAGCCGGACGTTTGCCTTTTCGGAAAGAGGCTCTGCCGAGAACGAGCGCCGTGAGATGCTGAGTCTCTGGGAAAGCACAGATGCCCAGTGCTGTTGTGCCTGTGGGTAGGGTGCACGGGGCCAGTGAAGACCAGCAAGAGCTTTCAGGGCTGGCCCCTTCCTTGTGGGAGAAGGAGCCGGACGTTTGCCTTTTCGGAAAGAGGCTCTGCCGAGAACGAGCGCCGTGAGATATGCCGTCTGCGGTTAAGCACAGATGCCCAGTGCTGTTGTGCCTGTGGATAGGGTGCACGGGGACAGTGAAGACCAGCAAGAGCTTTCAGGGCTGGCCCCTTCCTTGTGGGAGAAGGAGCCGGACGTTTGCCTTTTCGGAAAGAGGCTCTGCCGAGAACGAGCGCCGTGAGATATGCCGTCTGTGGTTAAGCACAGATGCCCAGTGCTGTTGTGCCTGTGGGTAGGGTGCACGGGGATAGTGAAGACCAGCAAGAGCTTTCAGGGCTGGCCCCTTCCTTGTGGGAGAAGGAGCCGGACGTTTGCCTTTTCGGAATGAGGCACTGCCGAGAACGAGCGCCGTGAGATATGCCGTCTGCGGTTAAGCACAGATGCCCAGTGCTGTTGTGCCTGTGGGTAGGGTGCACGGGGACAGTGAAGACCAGCAAGAGCTTTCAGGGCTGGCCCCTTCCTTGTGGGAGAAGGAGCCGGACGTTTGCCTTTTCGGAAAGAGGCTCTGCCGAGAACGAGCGCCGTGAGATATGCCGTCTGTGGTTAAGCACAGATGCCCAGTGCTGTTGTGCCTGTGGGTAGGGTGCACGGGGACAGTGAAGACCAGCAAGAGCTTTCAGGGCTGGCCCCTTCCTTGTGGGAGAAGGAGCCGGACGTTTGCCTTTTCGGAAAGAGGCTCTGCCGAGAACGAGCGCCGTGAGATATGCCGTCTGTGGTTAAGCACAGATGCCCAGTGCTGTTGTGCCTGTGGGTAGGGTGCACGGGGCCAGTGAAGACCAGCAAGAGCTTTCAGGGCTGGCCCCTTCCTTGTGGGAGAAGGAGCCGGACGTTTGCCTTTTCGGAAAGAGGCTCTGCCGAGAACGAGCGCCGTGAGATATGCCGTCTGTGGTTAAGCACAGATGTCCAGTGCTGTTGTGCCTGTGGGTAGGGTGCACGGGGCCAGTGAAGACCAGCAAGAGCTTTCAGGGCTGGCCCCTTCCTTGTGGGAGAAGGAGCCGGACGTTTGCCTTTTCAGAAAGAGGCTCTGCCGAGAACGAGCGCCGTGAGATATGCCGTCTGAGGTTAAGCACAGATGCCCAGTGCTGTTGTGCCTGTGGGTAGGGTGCACGGGGATAGTGAAGACAAGCAAGAGCTTTCAGGGCTGGCCCCTTCCTTGTGGGAGAAGGAGCCGGACGTTTGCCTTTTCGGAAAGAGGCTCTGTCGAGAGCGAATGCAGTGAGATGCTGAGTCTCTGGGAAAGCACAGATGCCCAGTGCTGTTGTGCCTGTGGGTAGGGTGCACGGGGATAGTGAAGACCAGCAAGAGCTTTCAGGGCTGGCCCCTTCCTTGTGGGAGAAGGAGCCGGACGTTTGCCTTTTCGGAAAGAGGCTCTGCCGAGAACGAGCGCCGTGAGATATGCCGTCTGTGGTTAAGCACAGATGCCCAGTGCTGTTGTGCCTGTGGGTAGGGTGCACGGGGACAGTGAAGACCAGCAAGAGCTTTCAGGGCTGGCCCCTTCCTTGTGGGAGAAGGAGCCGGACGTTTGCCTTTTCGGAAAGAGGCTCTGCCGAGAACGAGCGCCATGAGATATGCCGTCTGTGGTTAAGCACAGATGCCCATTGCTGTTGTGCCTGTGGGTAGGGTGCACGGGGATAGTGAAGACCAGCAAGAGCTTTCAGGGCTGGCCCCTTCCTTGTGGGAGAAGGAGCCGGACGTTTGCCTTTTCGGAAAGAGGCTCTGCCGAGAACGAGCGCCGTGAGATGCTGAGTCTCTGGGAAAGCACAGATGCCCAGTGCTGTTGTGCCTGTGGGTAGGGTGCACGGGGCCAGTGAAGACCAGCAAGAGCTTTCAGGGCTGGCCCCTTCCTTGTGGGAGAAGGAGCCGGACGTTTGCCTTTTCGGAAAGAGGCACTGCCGAGAACGAGCGCCGTGAGATATGCCGTCTGTGGTTAAGCACAGATGCCCAGTGCTGTTGTGCCTGTGGGTAGGGTGCACGGGGATAATGAAGACCAGCAAGAGCTTTCAGGGCTGGCCCCTTCCTTGTGGGAGAAGGAGCCGGACGTTTGCCTTTTCGGAAAGAGGCTCTGCCGAGAACGAGCGCCGTGAGATGCTGAGTCTCTGGGAAAGCACAGATGCCCAGTGCTGTTGTGCCTGTGGGTAGGGTGCACGGGGATAGTGAAGACCAGCAAGAGCTTTCAGGGCTGGCCCCTTCCTTGTGGGATAAGGAGCCGGACGTTTGCCTTTTCGGAAAGAGGCTCTGCCGAGAACGAGCGCCGTGAGATATGCCGTCTGTGGTTAAGCACAGATGCCCAGTGCTGTTGTGCCTGTGGGTAGGGTGCACGGGGACAGTGAAGACCAGCAAGAGCTTTCAGGGCTGGCCCCTTCCTTGTGGGAGAAGGAGCCGGACGTTTGCCTTTTCGGAAAGAGGCTCTGCCGAGAACGAGCGCCGTGAGATATGCCGTCTGTGGTTAAGCACAGATGTCCAGTGCTGTTGTGCCTATTCATAGGGTGCACGGGGACAGTGAAGACCAGCAAGAGCTTTCAGGGCTGGCCCCTTCCTTGTGGGAGAAGGAGCCGGACGTTTGCCTTTTCAGAAAGAGGCTCTGCCGAGAACGAGCGCCGTGAGATGCTGAGTCTCTGGGAAAGCACAGATGCCCAGTGCTGTTGTGCCTGTGGGTAGGGTGCACGGGGCCAGTGAAGACCAGCAAGAGCTTTCAGGGCTGGCCCCTTCCTTGTGGGAGAAGGAGCCGGACGTTTGCCTTTTCGGAAAGAGGCTCTGCCGAGAACGAGCGCCGTGAGATATGCCGTCTGTGGTTAAGCACAGATGCCCAGTGCTGTTGTGCCTGTGGGTAGGGTGCACGGGGATAGTGAAGACCAGCAAGAGCTTTCAGGGCTGGCCCCTTCCTTGTGGGAGAAGGAGCCGGACGTTTGCCTTTTCGGAATGAGGCACTGCCGAGAACGAGCGCCGTGAGATATGCCGTCTGCGGTTAAGCACAGATGCCCAGTGCTGTTGTGCCTGTGGGTAGGGTGCACGGGGACAGTGAAGACCAGCAAGAGCTTTCAGGGCTGGCCCCTTCCTTGTGGGAGAAGGAGCCGGACGTTTGCCTTTTCGGAAAGAGGCTCTGCCGAGAACGAGCGCCGTGAGATATGCCGTCTGTGGTTAAGCACAGATGCCCAGTGCTGTTGTGCCTGTGGGTAGGGTGCACGGGGACAGTGAAGACCAGCAAGAGCTTTCAGGGCTGGCCCCTTCCTTGTGGGAGAAGGAGCCGGACGTTTGCCTTTTCGGAAAGAGGCTCTGCCGAGAACGAGCGCCGTGAGATATGCCGTCTGTGGTTAAGCACAGATGCCCAGTGCTGTTGTGCCTGTGGGTAGGGTGCACGGGGCCAGTGAAGACCAGCAAGAGCTTTCAGGGCTGGCCCCTTCCTTGTGGGAGAAGGAGCCGGACGTTTGCCTTTTCGGAAAGAGGCTCTGTCGAGAGCGAATGCAGTGAGATGCTGAGTCTCTGGGAAAGCACAGATGCCCAGTGCTGTTGTGCCTGTGGGTAGGGTGCACGGGGATAGTGAAGACCAGCAAGAGCTTTCAGGGCTGGCCCCTTCCTTGTGGGAGAAGGAGCCGGACGTTTGCCTTTTCGGAAAGAGGCTCTGCCGAGAACGAGCGCCGTGAGATATGCCGTCTGTGGTTAAGCACAGATGCCCAGTGCTGTTGTGCCTGTGGGTAGGGTGCACGGGGCCAGTGAAGACCAGCAAGAGCTTTCAGGGCTGGCCCCTTCCTTGTGGGAGAAGGAGCCGGACGTTTGCCTTTTCGGAAAGAGGCTCTGCCGAGAACGAGCGCCATGAGATATGCCGTCTGTGGTTAAGCACAGATGCCCATTGCTGTTGTGCCTGTGGGTAGGGTGCACGGGGATAGTGAAGACCAGCAAGAGCTTTCAGGGCTGGCCCCTTCCTTGTGGGAGAAGGAGCCGGACGTTTGCCTTTTCGGAAAGAGGCTCTGCCGAGAACGAGCGTCGTGAGATGCTGAGTCTCTGGGAAAGCACAGATGCCCAGTGCTGTTGTGCCTGTGGGTAGGGTGCACGGGGCCAGTGAAGACCAGCAAGAGCTTTCAGGGCTGGCCCCTTCCTTGTGGGAGAAGGAGCCGGACGTTTGCCTTTTCGGAAAGAGGCACTGCCGAGAACGAGCGCCGTGAGATATGCCGTCTGTGGTTAAGCACAGATGCCCAGTGCTGTTGTGCCTGTGGGTAGGGTGCACGGGGATAATGAAGACCAGCAAGAGCTTTCAGGGCTGGCCCCTTCCTTGTGGGAGAAGGAGCCGGACGTTTGCCTTTTCGGAAAGAGGCTCTGCCGAGAACGAGCGCCGTGAGATGCTGAGTCTCTGGGAAAGCACAGATGCCCAGTGCTGTTGTGCCTGTGGGTAGGGTGCACGGGGATAGTGAAGACCAGCAAGAGCTTTCAGGGCTGGCCCCTTCCTTGTGGGAGAAGGAGCCGGACGTTTGCCTTTTCGGAAAGAGGCTCTGCCGAGAACGAGCGCCGTGAGATATGCCGTCTGTGGTTAAGCACAGATGCCCAGTGCTGTTGTGCCTGTGGGTAGGGTGCACGGGGCCAGTGAAGACCAGCAAGAGCTTTCAGGGCTGGCCCCTTCCTTGTGGGAGAAGGAGCCGGACGTTTGCCTTTTCGGAAAGAGGCTCTGCCGAGAACGAGCGCCGTGAGATATGCCGTCTGTGGTTAAGCACAGATGTCCAGTGCTGTTGTGCCTATTCATAGGGTGCACGGGGACAGTGAAGACCAGCAAGAGCTTTCAGGGCTGGCCCCTTCCTTGTGGGAGAAGGAGCCGGACGTTTGCCTTTTCAGAAAGAGGCTCTGCCGAGAACGAGCGCCGTGAGATGCTGAGTCTCTGGGAAAGCACAGATGCCCAGTGCTGTTGTGCCTGTGGGTAGGGTGCACGGGGCCAGTGAAGACCAGCAAGAGCTTTCAGGGCTGGCCCCTTCCTTGTGGGAGAAGGAGCCGGACGTTTGCCTTTTCGGAAAGAGGCTCTGCCGAGAACGAGCGCCGTGAGATGCTGAGTCTCTGGGAAAGCACAGATGCCCAGTGCTGTTGTGCCTGTGGGTAGGGTGCACGGGGACAGTGAAGACCAGCAAGAGCTTTCAGGGCTGGCCCCTTCCTTGTGGGAGAAGGAGCCGGACGTTTGCCTTTTCGGAAAGAGGCACTGCCGAGAACGAGCGCCGTGAGATATGCCGTCTGCGGTTAAGCACAGATGCCCAGTGCTGTTGTGCCTGTGGATAGGGTGCACGGGGCCAGTGAAGACCAGCAAGAGCTTTCAGGGCTGGCCCCTTCCTTGTGGGAGAAGGAGCCGGACGTTTGCCTTTTCGGAAAGAGGCTCTGCCGAGAACGAGCGCCGTGAGGTATGCCGTCTGTGGTTAAGCACAGATGCCCAGTGCTGTTGTGCCTGTGGGTAGGGTGCACGGGGATAGTGAAGACCAGCAAGAGCTTTCAGGGCTGGCCCCTTCCTTGTGGGAGAAGGAGCCGGACGTTTGCCTTTTCGGAAAGAGGCACTGCCGAGAACGAGCGCCGTGAGATATGCCGTCTGCGGTTAAGCACAGATGCCCAGTGCT
The DNA here is from genome assembly GCF_947461875.1 of Haliaeetus albicilla. Classification (NCBI taxonomy): domain Eukaryota; kingdom Metazoa; phylum Chordata; class Aves; order Accipitriformes; family Accipitridae; genus Haliaeetus; species Haliaeetus albicilla. The sequence goes on from NW_027212553.1 coordinate 230,719, forward strand.
GTTGTGCCTGTGGGTAGGGTGCACGGGGACAGTGAAGACCAGCAAGAGCTTTCAGGGCTGGCCCCTTCCTTGTGGGAGAAGGAGCCGGACGTTTGCCTTTTCGGAAAGAGGCTCTGCCGAGAACGAGCGCCGTGAGATGCTGAGTCTCTGGGAAAGCACAGATGCCCAGTGCTGTTGTGCCTGTGGGTAGGGTGCACGGGGCCAGTGAAGACCAGCAAGAGCTTTCAGGGCTGGCCCCTTCCTTGTGGGAGAAGGAGCCGGACGTTTGCCTTTTCGGAAAGAGGCTCTGCCGAGAACGAGCGCCGTGAGATATGCCGTCTGTGGTTAAGCACAGATGTCCAGTGCTGTTGTGCCTATTCATAGGGTGCACGGGGACAGTGAAGACCAGCAAGAGCTTTCAGGGCTGGCCCCTTCCTTGTGGGAGAAGGAGCCGGACGTTTGCCTTTTCGGAAAGAGGCTCTGCCGAGAACGAGCGCCGTGAGATATGCCGTCTGTGGTTAAGCACAGATGCCCAGTGCTGTTGTGCCTGTGGGTAGGGTGCACGGGGCCAGTGAAGACCAGCAAGAGCTTTCAGGGCTGGCCCCTTCCTTGTGGGAGAAGGAGCCGGACGTTTGCCTTTTCGGAAAGAGGCTCTGCCGAGAACGAGCGCCGTGAGATATGCCGTCTGTGGTTAAGCACAGATGTCCAGTGCTGTTGTGCCTATTCATAGGGTGCACGGGGACAGTGAAGACCAGCAAGAGCTTTCAGGGCTGGCCCCTTCCTTGTGGGAGAAGGAGCCGGACGTTTGCCTTTTCAGAAAGAGGCTCTGCCGAGAACGAGCGCCATGAGATGCTGAGTCTCTGGGAAAGCACAGATGCCCAGTGCTGTTGTGCCTGTGGGTAGGGTGCACGGGGCCAGTGAAGACCAGCAAGAGCTTTCAGGGCTGGCCCCTTCCTTGTGGGAGAAGGAGCCGGACGTTTGCCTTTTCGGAAAGAGGCTCTGCCGAGAACGAGCGCCGTGAGATATGCCGTCTGTGGTTAAGCACAGATGCCCAGTGCTGTTGTGCCTGTGGGTAGGGTGCACGGGGCCAGTGAAGACCAGCAAGAGCTTTCAGGGCTGGCCCCTTCCTTGTGGGAGAAGGAGCCGGACGTTTGCCTTTTCGGAAAGAGGCTCTGCCGAGAACGAGCGCCGTGAGATATGCCGTCTGTGGTTAAGCACAGATGCCCAGTGCTGTTGTGCCTGTGGGTAGGGTGCACGGGGCCAGTGAAGACCAGCAAGAGCTTTCAGGGCTGGCCCCTTCCTTGTGGGAGAAGGAGCCGGACGTTTGCCTTTTCGGAAAGAGGCTCTGCCGAGAACGAGCGCCATGAGATATGCCGTCTGTGGTTAAGCACAGATGCCCAGTGCTGTTGTGCCTGTGGGTAGGGTGCACGGGGATAGTGAAGACCAGCAAGAGCTTTCAGGGCTGGCCCCTTCCTTGTGGGAGAAGGAGCCGGACGTTTGCCTTTTCGGAAAGAGGCTCTGCCGAGAACGAGCGCCGTGAGATATGCCGTCTGTGGTTAAGCACAGATGCCCAGTGCTGTTGTGCCTGTGGGTAGGGTGCACGGGGCCAGTGAAGACCAGCAAGAGCTTTCAGGGCTGGCCCCTTCCTTGTGGGAGAAGGAGCCGGACGTTTGCCTTTTCGGAAAGAGGCTCTGCCGAGAACGAGCGCCGTGAGATATGCCGTCTGTGGTTAAGCACAGATGCCCAGTGCTGTTGTGCCTGTGGGTAGGGTGCACGGGGCCAGTGAAGACCAGCAAGAGCTTTCAGGGCTGGCCCCTTCCTTGTGGGAGAAGGAGCCGGACGTTTGCCTTTTCGGAAAGAGGCTCTGCCGAGAACGAGCGCCATGAGATATGCCGTCTGTGGTTAAGCACAGATGCCCATTGCTGTTGTGCCTGTGGGTAGGGTGCACGGGGATAGTGAAGACCAGCAAGAGCTTTCAGGGCTGGCCCCTTCCTTGTGGGAGAAGGAGCCGGACGTTTGCCTTTTCGGAAAGAGGCTCTGCCGAGAACGAGCGCCGTGAGATGCTGAGTCTCTGGGAAAGCACAGATGCCCAGTGCTGTTGTGCCTGTGGGTAGGGTGCACGGGGCCAGTGAAGACCAGCAAGAGCTTTCAGGGCTGGCCCCTTCCTTGTGGGAGAAGGAGGCGGACGTTTGCCTTTTCGGAAAGAGGCTCTGCCGAGAACGAGCGCCGTGAGATATGCCGTCTGCGGTTAAGCACAGATGCCCAGTGCTGTTGTGCCTGTGGGTAGGGTGCACGGGGACAGTGAAGACCAGCAAGAGCTTTCAGGGCTGGCCCCTTCCTTGTGGGAGAAGGAGCCGGACGTTTGCCTTTTCGGAAAGAGGCTCTGCCGAGAACGAGCGCCGTGAGATATGCCGTCTGTGGTTAAGCACAGATGCCCAGTGCTGTTGTGCCTGTGGGTAGGGTGCACGGGGCCAGTGAAGACCAGCAAGAGCTTTCAGGGCTGGCCCCTTCCTTGTGGGAGAAGGAGCCGGACGTTTGCCTTTTCGGAAAGAGGCTCTGCCGAGAACGAGCGCCGTGAGATGCTGAGTCTCTGGGAAAGCACAGATGCCCAGTGCTGTTGTGCCTGTGGGTAGGGTGCACGGGGCCAGTGAAGACCAGCAAGAGCTTTCAGGGCTGGCCCCTTCCTTGTGGGAGAAGGAGCCGGACGTTTGCCTTTTCGGAAAGAGGCTCTGCCGAGAACGAGCGCCGTGAGATATGCCGTCTGTGGTTAAGCACAGATGCCCAGTGCTGTTGTGCCTGTGGGTAGGGTGCACGGGGATAATGAAGACCAGCAAGAGCTTTCAGGGCTGGCCCCTTCCTTGTGGGAGAAGGAGCCGGACGTTTGCCTTTTTGGAAAGAGGCTCTGCCGAGAGCGAACGCCGTGAGATATGCCGTCTGTGGTTAAGCACAGATGCCCAGTGCTGTTGTGCCTGTGGGTAGGGTGCACGGGGACAGTGAAGACCAGCAAGAGCTTTCAGGGCTGGCCCCTTCCTTGTGGGAGAAGGAGCCGGACGTTTGCCTTTTCGGAAAGAGGCTCTGCCGAGAACGAGCGCCGTGAGATGCTGAGCCTCTGAAAAAGGCACAGATGCCCAGTGCTGTTGTGCCTGTGGATAGGGTGCACGGGGCCAGTGAAGACCAGCAAGAGCTTTCAGGGCTGGCCCCTTCCTTGTGGGAGAAGGAGCCGGACGTTTGCCTTTTCGGAAAGAGGCTCTGCCGAGAACGAGCGCCGTGAGATGCTGAGTCTCTGGGAAAGCACAGATGCCCAGTGCTGTTGTGCCTGTGGGTAGGGTGCACGGGGACAGTGAAGACCAGCAAGAGCTTTCAGGGCTGGCCCCTTCCTTGCGGGAGAAGGAGCCGGACGTTTGCCTTTTCGGAAAGAGGCTCTGCCGAGAGCGAACGCAGTGAGATGCTGAGTCTCTGGGAAAGCACAGATGCCCACTGCTGTTGTGCCTGTGGGTAGGGTGCACGGGGCCAGTGAAGACCAGCAAGAGCTTTCAGGGCTGGCCCCTTCCTTGTGGGAGAAGGAGCCGGACGTTTGCCTTTTCGGAAAGAGGCTCTGCCGAGAACGAGCGCCGTGAGATATGCCGTCTGTGGTTAAGCACAGATGCCCAGTGCTGTTGTGCCTGTGGGTAGGGTGCACGGGGCCAGTGAAGACCAGCAAGAGCTTTCAGGGCTGGCCCCTTCCTTGTGGGAGAAGGAGCCGGACGTTTGCCTTTTCGGAAAGAGGCTCTGCCGAGAACGAGCGCCGTGAGATGCTGAGTCTCTGGGAAAGCACAGATGCCCAGTGCTGTTGTGCCTGTGGGTAGGGTGCACGGGGCCAGTGAAGACCAGCAAGAGCTTTCAGGGCTGGCCCCTTCCTTGTGGGAGAAGGAGCCGGACGTTTGCCTTTTCGGAAAGAGGCTCTGCCGAGAACGAGCGCCGTGAGATGCTGAGCCTCTGAAAAAGGCACAGATGCCCAGTGCTGTTGTGCCTGTGGATAGGGTGCACGGGGCCAGTGAAGACCAGCAAGAGCTTTCAGGGCTGGCCCCTTCCTTGTGGGAGAAGGAGCCGGACGTTTGCCTTTTCGGAAAGAGGCACTGCCGAGAACGAGCGCCGTGAGATATGCCGTCTGCGGTTAAGCACAGATGCCCAGTGCTGTTGTGCCTGTGGGTAGGGTGCACGGGGCCAGTGAAGACCAGCAAGAGCTTTCAGGGCTGGCCCCTTCCTTGTGGGAGAAGGAGCCGGACGTTTGCCTTTTCGGAAAGAGGCTCTGCCGAGAACGAGCGCCGTGAGATATGCCGTCTGTGGTTAAGCACAGATGCCCAGTGCTGTTGTGCCTGTGGGTAGGGTGCACGGGGATAGTGAAGACCAGCAAGAGCTTTCAGGGCTGGCCCCTTCCTTGTGGGAGAAGGAGCCGGACGTTTGCCTTTTCGGAAAGAGGCTCTGCCGAGAACGAGCGCCGTGAGATGCTGAGTCTCTGGGAAAGCACAGATGCCCAGTGCTGTTGTGCCTGTGGGTAGGGTGCACGGGGCCAGTGAAGACCAGCAAGAGCTTTCAGGGCTGGCCCCTTCCTTGTGGGAGAAGGAGCCGGACGTTTGCCTTTTCGGAAAGAGGCACTGCCGAGAACGAGCGCCGTGAGATATGCCGTCTGCGGTTAAGCACAGATGCCCAGTGCTGTTGTGCCTGTGGGTAGGGTGCACGGGGCCAGTGAAGACCAGCAAGAGCTTTCAGGGCTGGCCCCTTCCTTGTGGGAGAAGGAGCCGGACGTTTGCCTTTTCGGAAAGAGGCTCTGCCGAGAACGAGCGCCGTGAGATATGCCGTCTGTGGTTAAGCACAGATGCCCAGTGCTGTTGTGCCTGTGGGTAGGGTGCACGGGGATAGTGAAGACCAGCAAGAGCTTTCAGGGCTGGCCCCTTCCTTGTGGGAGAAGGAGCCGGACGTTTGCCTTTTCGGAATGAGGCTCTGTCGAGAGCGAATGCAGTGAGATGCTGAGTCTCTGGGAAAGCACAGATGCCCAGTGCTGTTGTGCCTGTGGGTAGGGTGCACGGGGATAGTGAAGACCAGCAAGAGCTTTCAGGGCTGGCCCCTTCCTTGTGGGAGAAGGAGCCGGACGTTTGCCTTTTCGGAAAGAGGCTCTGCCGAGAACGAGCGCCGTGAGATATGCCGTCTGTGGTTAAGCACAGATGCCCAGTGCTGTTGTGCCTGTGGGTAGGGTGCACGCGGCCAGTGAAGACCAGCAAGAGCTTTCAGGGCTGGCCCCTTCCTTGTGGGAGAAAGAGCCGGACGTTTGCCTTTTCGGAAAGAGGCTCTGCCGAGAACGAGCGCCGTGAGATGCTGAGTCTCTGGGAAAGCACAGATGCCCAGTGCTGTTGTGCCTGTGGGTAGGGTGCACGGGGCCAGTGAAGACCAGCAAGAGCTTTCAGGGCTGGCCCCTTCCTTGTGGGAGAAGGAGCCGGACGTTTGCCTTTTCGGAAAGAGGCACTGCCGAGAACGAGCGCCGTGAGATATGCCGTCTGTGGTTAAGCACAGATGCCCAGTGCTGTTGTGCCTGTGGGTAGGGTGCACGGGGATAATGAAGACCAGCAAGAGCTTTCAGGGCTGGCCCCTTCCTTGTGGGAGAAGGAGCCGGACGTTTGCCTTTTCGGAAAGAGGCTCTGCCGAGAGCGAACGCCGTGAGATATGCCATCTGTGGTTAAGCACAGATGCCCAGTGCTGTTGTGCCTGTGGGTAGGGTGCACGCGGCCAGTGAAGACCAGCAAGAGCTTTCAGGGCTGGCCCCTTCCTTGTGGGAGAAGGAGCCGGACGTTTGCCTTTTCGGAAAGAGGCTCTGCCGAGAGCGAACGCCGTGAGATATGCCGTCTGTGGTTAAGCACAGATGCCCAGTGCTGTTGTGCCTGTGGGTAGGGTGCACGGGGACAGTGAAGACCAGCAAGAGCTTTCAGGGCTGGCCCCTTCCTTGTGGGAGAAGGAGCCGGACGTTTGCCTTTTCGGAAAGAGGCTCTGCCGAGAACGAGCGCCGTGAGATATGCCGTCTGTGGTTAAGCACAGATGTCCAGTGCTGTTGTGCCTATTCATAGGGTGCACGGGGACAGTGAAGACCAGCAAGAGCTTTCAGGGCTGGCCCCTTCCTTGTGGGAGAAGGAGCCGGACGTTTGCCTTTTCGGAAAGAGGCTCTGCCGAGAACGAGCGCCGTGAGATGCTGAGTCTCTGGGAAAGCACAGATGCCCAGTGCTGTTGTGCCTGTGGGTAGGGTGCACGGGGACAGTGAAGACCAGCAAGAGCTTTCAGGGCTGGCCCCTTCCTTGTGGGAGAAGGAGCCGGACGTTTGCCTTTTCGGAAAGAGGCACTGCCGAGAACGAGCGCCGTGAGATATGCCATCTGCGGTTAAGCACAGATGCCCAGTGCTGTTGTGCCTGTGGGTAGGGTGCACGGGGACAGTGAAGACCAGCAAGAGCTTTCAGGGCTGGCCCCTTCCTTGTGGGAGAAGGAGCCGGACGTTTGCCTTTTCGGAAAGAGGCTCTGCCGAGAGCGAACGCAGTGAGATGCTGAGTCTCTGGGAAAGCACAGATGCCCAGTGCTGTTGTGCCTGTGGATAGGGTGCACGCGGCCAGTGAAGACCAGCAAGAGCTTTCAGGGCTGGCCCCTTCCTTGTGGGAGAAGGAGCCGGACGTTTGCCTTTTCGGAAAGAGGCTCTGCCGAGAACGAGCGCCGTGAGATATGCCGTCTGTGGTTAAGCACAGATGCCCAGTGCTGTTGTGCCTGTGGGTAGGGTGCACGGGGACAGTGAAGACCAGCAAGAGCTTTCAGGGCTGGCCCCTTCCTTGTGGGAGAAGGAGCCGGACGTTTGCCTTTTCGGAAAGAGGCTCTGCCGAGAACGAGCGCCGTGAGATGCTGAGTCTCTGGGAAAGCACAGATGCCCAGTGCTGTTGTGCCTGTGGGTAGGGTGCACGGGGACAGTGAAGACCAGCAAGAGCTTTCAGGGCTGGCCCCTTCCTTGTGGGAGAAGGAGCCGGACGTTTGCCTTTTCGGAAAGAGGCTCTGCCGAGAGCGAACGCAGTGAGATGCTGAGTCTCTGGGAAAGCACAGATGCCCAGTGCTGTTGTGCCTGTGGATAGGGTGCACGGGGATAGTGAAGACCAGCAAGAGCTTTCAGGGCTGGCCCCTTCCTTGTGGGAGAAGGAGCCGGACGTTTGCCCTTTCGGAAAGAGGCTCTGCCGAGAACGAGCGCCGTGAGATATGCCGTCTGTGGTTAAGCACAGATGCCCAGTGCTGTTGTGCCTGTGGGTAGGGTGCACGGGGATAGTGAAGACCAGCAAGAGCTTTCAGGGCTGGCCCCTTCCTTGTGGGAGAAGGAGCCGGACGTTTGCCTTTTCGGAAAGAGGCTCTGCCGAGAACGAGCGCCGTGAGATGCTGAGTCTCTGGGAAAGCACAGATGCCCATTGCTGTTGTGCCTGTGGGTAGGGTGCACGGGGCCAGTGAAGACCAGCAAGAGCTTTCAGGGCTGGCCCCTTCCTTGTGGGAGAAGGAGCCGGACGTTTGCCTTTTCGGAAAGAGGCACTGCCGAGAACGATCGCCGTGAGATATGCCGTCTGCGGTTAAGCACAGATGCCCAGTGCTGTTGTGCCTGTGGATAGGGTGCACGGGGCCAGTGAAGACCAGCAAGAGCTTTCAGGGCTGGCCCCTTCCTTGTGGGAGAAGGAGCCGGACGTTTGCCTTTTCGGAAAGAGGCTCTGCCGAGAACGAGCGCCGTGAGATATGCCGTCTGTGGTTAAGCACAGATGCCCAGTGCTGTTGTGCCTGTGGGTAGGGTGCACGGGGATAGTGAAGACCAGCAAGAGCTTTCAGGGCTGGCCCCTTCCTTGTGGGAGAAGGAGCCGGACGTTTGCCTTTTCGGAAAGAGGCTCTGCCGAGAGCGAATGCAGTGAGATGCTGAGTCTCTGGGAAAGCACAGATGCCCAGTGCTGTTGTGCCTGTGGGTAGGGTGCACGGGGATAGTGAAGACCAGCAAGAGCTTTCAGGGCTGGCCCCTTCCTTGTGGGAGAAGGAGCCGGACGTTTGCCTTTTCGGAAAGAGGCTCTGCCGAGAGCGAACGCAGTGAGATGCTGAGTCTCTGGGAAAGCACAGATGCCCAGTGCTGTTTTGCCTGTGGGTAGGGTGCACGGGGCCAGTGAAGACCAGCAAGAGCTTTCAGGGCTGGCCCCTTCCTTGTGGGAGAAGGAGCCGGACGTTTGCCTTTTCGGAAAGAGGCTCTGCCGAGAACGAGCGCCGTGAGATATGCCGTCTGTGGTTAAGCACAGATGCCCAGTGCTGTTGTGCCTGTGGGTAGGGTGCACGCGGCCAGTGAAGACCAGCAAGAGCTTTCAGGGCTGGCCCCTTCCTTGTGGGAGAAGGAGCCGGACGTTTGCCTTTTCGGAAAGAGGCTCTGCCGAGAACGAGCGCCGTGAGATATGCCGTCTGTGGTTAAGCACAGATGCCCAGTGCTGTTGTGCCTGTGGGTAGGGTGCACGGGGCCAGTGAAGACCAGCAAGAGCTTTCAGGGCTGGCCCCTTCCTTGTGGGAGAAGGAGCCGGACGTTTGCCTTTTCGGAAAGAGGCTCTGCCGAGAACGAGCGCCGTGAGATATGCCGTCTGTGGTTAAGCACAGATGCCCAGTGCTGTTGTGCCTGTGGATAGGGTGCACGGGGCCAGTGAAGACCAGCAAGAGCTTTCAGGGCTGGCCCCTTCCTTGTGGGAGAAGGAGCCGGACGTTTGCCTTTTCGGAAAGAGGCTCTGCCGAGAACGAGCGCCGTGAGATGCTGAGTCTCTGGGAAAGCACAGATGCCCAGTGCTGTTGTGCCTGTGGGTAGGGTGCACGGGGCCAGTGAAGACCAGCAAGAGCTTTCAGGGCTGGCCCCTTCCTTGTGGGAGAAGGAGCCGGACGTTTGCCTTTTCGGAAAGAGGCACTGCCGAGAACGATCGCCGTGAGATATGCCGTCTGTGGTTAAGCACAGATGCCCAGTGCTGTTGTGCCTGTGGATAGGGTGCACGGGGCCAGTGAAGACCAGCAAGAGCTTTCAGGGCTGGCCCCTTCCTTGTGGGAGAAGGAGCCGGACGTTTGCCTTTTCGGAAAGAGGCTCTGCCGAGAACGAGCGCCGTGAGATATGCCGTCTGTGGTTAAGCACAGATGCCCAGTGCTGTTGTGCCTGTGGGTAGGGTGCACGGGGATAATGAAGACCAGCAAGAGCTTTCAGGGCTGGCCCCTTCCTTGTGGGAGAAGGAGCCGGACGTTTGCCTTTTCGGAAAGAGGCTCTGCCAAGAGCGAACGCCGTGAGATATGCCATCTGTGGTTAAGCACAGATGCCCAGTGCTGTTGTGCCTGTGGGTAGGGTGCACGGGGCCAGTGAAGACCAGCAAGAGCTTTCAGGGCTGGCCCCTTCCTTGTGGGAGAAGGAGCCGGACGTTTGCCTTTTCGGAAAGAGGCTCTGCCGAGAGCGAACGCCGTGAGATATGCCGTCTGTGGTTAAGCACAGATGCCCAGTGCTGTTGTGCCTGTGGGTAGGGTGCACGGGGCCAGTGAAGACCAGCAAGAGCTTTCAGGGCTGGCCCCTTCCTTGTGGGAGAAGGAGCCAGACGTTTGCCTTTCCGGAAAGAGGCTCTGCCGAGAACGAGCGCCGTGATATGCTGAGTCTCTGGGAAAGCACAGATGCCCAGTGCTGTTGTGCCTGTGGGTAGGGTGCACGGGGATAATGAAGACCAGCAAGAGCTTTCAGGGCTGGCCCCTTCCTTGTGGGAGAAGGAGCCGGACGTTTGCCTTTTCGGAAAGAGGCTCTGCCGAGAACGAGCGCCGTGAGATATGCCGTCTGTGGTTAAGCACAGATGTCCAGTGCTGTTGTGCCTATTCATAGGGTGCACGGGGCCAGTGAAGACCAGCAAGAGCTTTCAGGGCTGGCCCCTTCCTTGTGGGAGAAGGAGCCGGACGTTTGCCTTTTCGGAAAGAGGCTCTGCCGAGAACGAGCGCCGTGAGATATGCCGTCTGTGGTTAAGCACAGATGCCCAGTGCTGTTGTGCCTGTGGGTAGGGTGCACGGGGACAGTGAAGACCAGCAAGAGCTTTCAGGGCTGGCCCCTTCCTTGTGGGAGAAGGAGCCGGACGTTTGCCTTTTCGGAAAGAGGCTCTGCCGAGAGTGAACGCCGTGAGATATGCTGTCTGTGCTTAAGCACAGATGCCCAGTGCTGTTGTGCCTGTGGGTAGGGTGCACGGGGCCAGTGAAGACCAGCAAGAGCTTTCAGGGCTGGCCCCTTCCTTGTGGGAGAAGGAGCCGGACGTTTGCCTTTTCGGAAAGAGGCTCTGCCGAGAGCGAACGCAGTGAGATGCTGAGTCTCTGGGAAAGCACAGATGCCCAGTGCTGTTGTGCCTGTGGATAGGGTGCACGGGGATAGTGAAGACCAGCAAGAGCTTTCAGGGCTGGCCCCTTCCTTGTGGGAGAAGGAGCCGGACGTTTGCCTTTTCGGAAAGAGGCTCTGCCGAGAACGAGCGCCGTGAGATATGCCGTCTGTGGTTAAGCACAGATGCCCAGTGCTGTTGTGCCTGTGGGTAGGGTGCACGGGGACAGTGAAGACCAGCAAGAGCTTTCAGGGCTGGCCCCTTCCTTGTGGGAGAAGGAGCCGGACGTTTGCCTTTTCGGAAAGAGGCTCTGCCGAGAGCGAACGCCGTGAGATGCTGAGTCTCTGGGAAAGCACAGATGCCCAGTGCTGTTGTGCCTGTGGGTAGGGTGCACGGGGACAGTGAAGACCAGCAAGAGCTTTCAGGGCTGGCCCCTTCCTTGTGGGAGAAGGAGCCGGACGTTTGCCTTTTCGGAAAGAGGCTCTGCCGAGAACGAGCGCCGTGAGATGCTGAGTCTCTGGGAAAGCACAGATGCCCAGTGCTGTTGTGCCTGTGGGTAGGGTGCACGGGGCCAGTGAAGACCAGCAAGAGCTTTCAGGGCTGGCCCCTTCCTTGTGGGAGAAGGAGCCGGACGTTTGCCTTTTCGGAAAGAGGCTCTGCCGAGAGCGAACGCAGTGAGATGCTGAGTCTCTGGGAAAGCACAGATGCCCAGTGCTGTTGTGCCTGTGGGTAGGGTGCACGGGGCCAGTGAAGACCAGCAAGAGCTTTCAGGGCTGGCCCCTTCCTTGTGGGAGAAGGAGCCGGACGTTTGCCTTTTCGGAAAGAGGCTCTGCCGAGAACGAGCGCCATGAGATATGCCGTCTGTGGTTAAGCACAGATGCCCATTGCTGTTGTGCCTGTGGGTAGGGTGCACGGGGATAGTGAAGACCAGCAAGAGCTTTCAGGGCTGGCCCCTTCCTTGTGGGAGAAGGAGCCGGACGTTTGCCTTTTCGGAAAGAGGCTCTGCCGAGAACGAGCGCCGTGAGATATGCCGTCTGTGGTTAAGCACAGATGCCCAGTGCTGTTGTGCCTGTGGGTAGGGTGCACGGGGCCAGTGAAGACCAGCAAGAGCTTTCAGGGCTGGCCCCTTCCTTGTGGGAGAAGGAGCCGGACGTTTGCCTTTTCGGAAAGAGGCTCTGCCGAGAACGAGCGCCGTGAGATATGCCGTCTGTGGTTAAGCACAGATGCCCAGTGCTGTTGTGCCTGTGGGTAGGGTGCACGGGGATAGTGAAGACCAGCAAGAGCTTTCAGGGCTGGCCCCTTCCTTGTGGGAGAAGGAGCCGGACGTTTGCCTTTTCGGAAAGAGGCTCTGCCGAGAACGAGCGCCGTGAGATGCTGAGTCTCTGGGAAAGCACAGATGCCCAGTGCTGTTGTGCCTGTGGGTAGGGTGCACGGGGCCAGTGAAGACCAGCAAGAGCTTTCAGGGCTGGCCCCTTCCTTGTGGGAGAAGGAGCCGGACGTTTGCCTTTTCGGAAAGAGGCACTGCCGAGAACGAGCGCCGTGAGATATGCCGTCTGCGGTTAAGCACAGATGCCCAGTGCTGTTGTGCCTTTGAGTAGGGTGCACGGGGCCAGTGAAGACCAGCAAGAGCTTTCAGGGCTGGCCCCTTCCTTGTGGGAGAAGGAGCCGGACGTTTGCCTTTTCGGAAAGAGGCTCTGCCGAGAACGAGCGCCGTGAGATATGCCGTCTGTGGTTAAGCACAGATGCCCAGTGCTGTTGTGCCTGTGGGTAGGGTGCACGGGGCCAGTGAAGACCAGCAAGAGCTTTCAGGGCTGGCCCCTTCCTTGTGGGAGAAGGAGCCGGACGTTTGCCTTTTCGGAAAGAGGCTCTGCCGAGAGCGAACACAGTGAGATGCTGAGTCTCTGGGAAAGCACAGATGCCCAGTGCTGTTGTGCCTGTGGGTAGGGTGCACGGGGCCAGTGAAGACCAGCAAGAGCTTTCAGGGCTGGCCCCTTCCTTGTGGGAGAAGGAGCCGGACGTTTGCCTTTTCGGAAAGAGGCTCTGCCGAGAACGAGCGCCGTGAGATATGCCGTCTGTGGTTAAGCACAGATGCCCAGTGCTGTTGTGCCTGTGGGTAGGGTGCACGCGGCCAGTGAAGACCAGCAAGAGCTTTCAGGGCTGGCCCCTTCCTTGTGGGAGAAGGAGCCGGACGTTTGCCTTTTCGGAAAGAGGCTCTGCCGAGAACGAGCGCCGTGAGATATGCCGTCTGTGGTTAAGCACAGATGCCCAGTGCTGTTGTGCCTGTGGATAGGGTGCACGGGGCCAGTGAAGACCAGCAAGAGCTTTCAGGGCTGGCCCCTTCCTTGTGGGAGAAGGAGCCGGACGTTTGCCTTTTCGGAAAGAGGCTCTGCCGAGAACGAGCGCCGTGAGATATGCCGTCTGTGGTTAAGCACAGATGCCCAGTGCTGTTGTGCCTGTGGGTAGGGTGCACGGGGACAGTGAAGACCAGCAAGAGCTTTCAGGGCTGGCCCCTTCCTTGTGGGAGAAGGAGCCGGACGTTTGCCTTTTCGGAAAGAGGCTCTGCCGAGAACGAGCGCCGTGAGATGCTGAGTCTCTGGGAAAGCACAGATGCCCAGTGCTGTTGTGCCTGTGGGTAGGGTGCACGGGGACAGTGAAGACCAGCAAGAGCTTTCAGGGCTGGCCCCTTCCTTGTGGGAGAAGGAGGCGGACGTTTGCCTTTTCGGAAAGAGGCTCTGCCGAGAACGAGCGCCGTGAGATATGCCATCTGCGGTTAAGCACAGATGCCCAGTGCTGTTGTGCCTGTGGATAGGGTGCACGGGGACAGTGAAGACCAGCAAGAGCTTTCAGGGCTGGCCCCTTCCTTGTGGGAGAAGGAGCCGGACGTTTGCCTTTTCGGAAAGAGGCACTGCCGAGAACGAGCGCCGTGAGATATGCCGTCTGCGGTTAAGCACAGATGCCCAGTGCTGTTGTGCCTGTGGATAGGGTGCACGGGGCCAGTGAAGACCAGCAAGAGCTTTCAGGGCTGGCCCCTTCCTTGTGGGAGAAGGAGCCGGACGTTTGCCTTTTCGGAAAGAGGCTCTGCCGAGAATGAGCGCCGTGAGATATGCCGTCTGTGGTTAAGCACAGATGCCCAGTGCTGTTGTGCCTGTGGGTAGGGTGCACGCGGCCAGTGAAGACCAGCAAGAGCTTTCAGGGCTGGCCCCTTCCTTGTGGGAGAAGGAGCCGGACGTTTGCCTTTTCGGAAAGAGGCTCTGCCGAGAACGAGCGCCGTGAGATATGCCGTCTGTGGTTAAGCACAGATGCCCAGTGCTGTTGTGCCTGTGGATAGGGTGCACGGGGCCAGTGAAGACCAGCAAGAGCTTTCAGGGCTGGCCCCTTCCTTGTGGGAGAAGGAGCCGGACGTTTGCCTTTTCGGAAAGAGGCTCTGCCGAGAACGAGCGCCGTGAGATATGCCGTCTGTGGTTAAGCACAGATGCCCAGTGCTGTTGTGCCTGTGGGTAGGGTGCACGGGGCCAGTGAAGACCAGCAAGAGCTTTCAGGGCTGGCCCCTTCCTTGTGGGAGAAGGAGCCGGACGTTTGCCTTTTCGGAAAGAGGCTCTGCCGAGAACGAGCGCCGTGAGATGCTGAGTCTCTGGGAAAGCACAGATGCCCAGTGCTGTTGTGCCTGTGGGTAGGGTGCACGGGGACAGTGAAGACCAGCAAGAGCTTTCAGGGCTGGCCCCTTCCTTGTGGGAGAAGGAGGCGGACGTTTGCCTTTTCGGAAAGAGGCTCTGCCGAGAACGAGCGCCGTGAGATATGCCATCTGCGGTTAAGCACAGATGCCCAGTGCTGTTGTGCCTGTGGATAGGGTGCACGGGGACAGTGAAGACCAGCAAGAGCTTTCAGGGCTGGCCCCTTCCTTGTGGGAGAAGGAGCCGGACGTTTGCCTTTTCGGAAAGAGGCTCTGCCGAGAGCGAACGCAGTGAGATGCTGAGTCTCTGGGAAAGCACAGATGCCCAGTGCTGTTGTGCCTGTGGGTAGGGTGCACGGGGCCAGTGAAGACCAGCAAGAGCTTTCAGGGCTGGCCCCTTCCTTGTGGGAGAAGGAGCCGGACGTTTGCCTTTTCGGAAAGAGGCCTTGCGGAGAACGAGCGCCATGAGATATGCCGTCTGTGGTTAAGCACAGATGCCCAGTGCTGTTGTGCCTGTGGGTAGGGTGCACGCGGCCAGTGAAGACCAGCAAGAGCTTTCAGGGCTGGCCCCTTCCTTGTGGGAGAAGGAGCCGGACGTTTGCCTTTTCGGAAAGAGGCTCTGCCGAGAACGAGCGCCGTGAGATATGCCGTCTGTGGTTAAGCACAGATGCCCAGTGCTGTTGTGCCTGTGGGTAGGGTGCACGGGGACAGTGAAGACCAGCAAGAGCTTTCAGGGCTGGCCCCTTCCTTGTGGGAGAAGGAGCCGGACGTTTGCCTTTTCGGAAAGAGGCTCTGCCGAGAACGAGCGCCGTGAGATATGCCGTCTGTGGTTAAGCACAGATGCCCAGTGCTGTTGTGCCTGTGGGTAGGGTGCACGGGGATAGTGAAGACCAGCAAGAGCTTTCAGGGCTGGCCCCTTCCTTGTGGGAGAAGGAGCCGGACGTTTGCCTTTTCGGAAAGAGGCTCTGCCGAGAACGAGCGCCGTGAGATGCTGAGTCTCTGGGAAAGCACAGATGCCCAGTGCTGTTGTGCCTGTGGGTAGGGTGCACGGGGCCAGTGAAGACCAGCAAGAGCTTTCAGGGCTGGCCCCTTCCTTGTGGGAGAAGGAGCCGGACGTTTGCCTTTTCGGAAAGAGGCACTGCCGAGAACGAGCGCCGTGAGATATGCCGTCTGCGGTTAAGCACAGATGCCCAGTGCTGTTGTGCCTGTGGATAGGGTGCACGGGGCCAGTGAAGACCAGCAAGAGCTTTCAGGGCTGGCCCCTTCCTTGTGGGAGAAGGAGCCGGACGTTTGCCTTTTCGGAAAGAGGCTCTGCCGAGAATGAGCGCCGTGAGATATGCCGTCTGTGGTTAAGCACAGATGCCCAGTGCTGTTGTGCCTGTGGGTAGGGTGCACGCGGCCAGTGAAGACCAGCAAGAGCTTTCAGGGCTGGCCCCTTCCTTGTGGGAGAAGGAGCCGGACGTTTGCCTTTTCGGAAAGAGGCACTGCCGAGAACGAGTGCCGTGAGATATGCCGTCTGCGGTTAAGCACAGATGCCCAGTGCTGTTGTGCCTGTGGGTAGGGTGCACGGGGCCAGTGAAGACCAGCAAGAGCTTTCAGGGCTGGCCCCTTCCTTGTGGGAGAAGGAGCCGGACGTTTGCCTTTTCGGAAAGAGGCTCTGCCGAGAGCGAATGCAGTGAGATGCTGAGTCTCTGGGAAAGCACAGATGCCCAGTGCTGTTGTGCCTGTGGGTAGGGTGCACGGGGATAGTGAAGACCAGCAAGAGCTTTCAGGGCTGGCCCCTTCCTTGTGGGAGAAGGAGCCGGACGTTTGCCTTTTTGGAAAGAGGCTCTGCCGAGAACGAGCGCCGTGAGATATGCCGTCTGTGGTTAAGCACAGATGCCCAGTGCTGTTGTGCCTGTGGGTAGGGTGCACGGGGCCAGTGAAGACCAGCAAGAGCTTTCAGGGCTGGCCCCTTCCTTGTGGGAGAAGGAGCCGGACGTTTGCCTTTTCGGAAAGAGGCTCTGCCGAGAACGAGCGCCGTGAGATGCTGAGTCTCTGGGAAAGCACAGATGCCCAGTGCTGTTGTGCCTGTGGGTAGGGTGCACGGGGCCAGTGAAGACCAGCAAGAGCTTTCAGGGCTGGCCCCTTCCTTGTGGGAGAAGGAGCCGGACGTTTGCCTTTTCGGAAAGAGGCACTGCCGAGAACGAGCGCCGTGAGATATGCCATCTGCGGTTAAGCACAGATGCCCAGTGCTGTTGTGCCTGTGGATAGGGTGCACGGGGCCAGTGAAGACCAGCAAGAGCTTTCAGGGCTGGCCCCTTCCTTGTGGGAGAAGGAGCCGGACGTTTGCCTTTTCGGAAAGAGGCTCTGCCGAGAACGAGCGCCGTGAGATATGCCGTCTGTGGTTAAGCACAGATGCCCAGTGCTGTTGTGCCTGTGGGTAGGGTGCACGGGGCCAGTGAAGACCAGCAAGAGCTTTCAGGGCTGGCCCCTTCCTTGTGGGAGAAGGAGCCGGACGTTTGCCTTTTCGGAAAGAGGCTCTGCCGAGAACGAGCGCCGTGAGATGCTGAGTCTCTGGGAAAGCACAGATGCCCAGTGCTGTTGTGCCTGTGGGTAGGGTGCACGGGGACAGTGAAGACCAGCAAGAGCTTTCAGGGCTGGCCCCTTCCTTGTGGGAGAAGGAGGCGGACGTTTGCCTTTTCGGAAAGAGGCTCTGCCGAGAACGAGCGCCGTGAGATATGCCATCTGCGGTTAAGCACAGATGCCCAGTGCTGTTGTGCCTGTGGATAGGGTGCACGGGGACAGTGAAGACCAGCAAGAGCTTTCAGGGCTGGCCCCTTCCTTGTGGGAGAAGGAGCCGGACGTTTGCCTTTTCGGAAAGAGGCTCTGCCGAGAGCGAACGCAGTGAGATGCTGAGTCTCTGGGAAAGCACAGATGCCCAGTGCTGTTGTGCCTGTGGGTAGGGTGCACGGGGATAGTGAAGACCAGCAAGAGCTTTCAGGGCTGGCCCCTTCCTTGTGGGAGAAGGAGCCGGACGTTTGCCTTTTCGGAAAGAGGCCTTGCGGAGAACGAGCGCCATGAGATATGCCGTCTGTGGTTAAGCACAGATGCCCAGTGCTGTTGTGCCTGTGGGTAGGGTGCACGGGGCCAGTGAAGACCAGCAAGAGCTTTCAGGGCTGGCCCCTTCCTTGTGGGAGAAGGAGCCGGACGTTTGCCTTTTCGGAAAGAGGCACTGCCGAGAACGAGCGCCGTGAGATATGCCGTCTGCGGTTAAGCACAGATGCCCAGTGCTGTTGTGCCTGTGGATAGGGTGCACGGGGCCAGTGAAGACCAGCAAGAGCTTTCAGGGCTGGCCCCTTCCTTGTGGGAGAAGGAGCCGGACGTTTGCCTTTTCGGAAAGAGGCTCTGCCGAGAATGAGCGCCGTGAGATATGCCGTCTGTGGTTAAGCACAGATGCCCAGTGCTGTTGTGCCTGTGGGTAGGGTGCACGCGGCCAGTGAAGACCAGCAAGAGCTTTCAGGGCTGGCCCCTTCCTTGTGGGAGAAGGAGCCGGACGTTTGCCTTTTCGGAAAGAGGCACTGCCGAGAACGAGTGCCGTGAGATATGCCGTCTGCGGTTAAGCACAGATGCCCAGTGCTGTTGTGCCTGTGGGTAGGGTGCACGGGGCCAGTGAAGACCAGCAAGAGCTTTCAGGGCTGGCCCCTTCCTTGTGGGAGAAGGAGCCGGACGTTTGCCTTTTCGGAAAGAGGCTCTGCCGAGAGCGAATGCAGTGAGATGCTGAGTCTCTGGGAAAGCACAGATGCCCAGTGCTGTTGTGCCTGTGGGTAGGGTGCACGGGGATAGTGAAGACCAGCAAGAGCTTTCAGGGCTGGCCCCTTCCTTGTGGGAGAAGGAGCCGGACGTTTGCCTTTTTGGAAAGAGGCTCTGCCGAGAACGAGCGCCGTGAGATATGCCGTCTGTGGTTAAGCACAGATGCCCAGTGCTGTTGTGCCTGTGGGTAGGGTGCACGGGGCCAGTGAAGACCAGCAAGAGCTTTCAGGGCTGGCCCCTTCCTTGTGGGAGAAGGAGCCGGACGTTTGCCTTTTCGGAAAGAGGCTCTGCCGAGAACGAGCGCCGTGAGATGCTGAGTCTCTGGGAAAGCACAGATGCCCAGTGCTGTTGTGCCTGTGGGTAGGGTGCACGGGGCCAGTGAAGACCAGCAAGAGCTTTCAGGGCTGGCCCCTTCCTTGTGGGAGAAGGAGCCGGACGTTTGCCTTTTCGGAAAGAGGCACTGCCGAGAACGAGCGCCGTGAGATATGCCATCTGCGGTTAAGCACAGATGCCCAGTGCTGTTGTGCCTGTGGGTAGGGTGCACGGGGACAGTGAAGACCAGCAAGAGCTTTCAGGGCTGGCCCCTTCCTTGTGGGAGAAGGAGCCGGACGTTTGCCTTTTCGGAAAGAGGCTCTGCCGAGAACGAGCGCCGTGAGATATGCCTTCTGTGGTTAAGCACAGATGCCCAGTGCTGTTGTGCCTGTGGGTAGGGTGCACGGGGCCAGTGAAGACCAGCAAGAGCTTTCAGGGCTGGCCCCTTCCTTGTGGGAGAAGGAGCCGGACGTTTGCCTTTTCGGAAAGAGGCTCTGCCGAGAACGAGCGCCGTGAGATATGCCGTCTGTGGTTAAGCACAGATGCTCATTGCTGTTGTGCCTGTGGGTAGGGTGCACGGGGACAGTGAAGACCAGCAAGAGCTTTCAGGGCTGGCCCCTTCCTTGTGGGAGAAGGAGCCGGACGTTTGCCTTTTCGGAAAGAGGCTCTGCCGAGAACGAGCGCCGTGAGATGCTGAGTCTCTGGGAAAGCACAGATGCCCAGTGCTGTTGTGCCTGTGGGTAGGGTGCACGGGGACAGTGAAGACCAGCAAGAGCTTTCAGGGCTGGCCCCTTCCTTGTGGGAGAAGGAGCCGGACGTTTGCCTTTTCGGAAAGAGGCTCTGCCGAGAGCGAACGCAGTGAGATGCTGAGTCTCTGGGAAAGCACAGATGCCCATTGCTGTTGTGCCTGTGGGTAGGGTGCACGGGGCCAGTGAAGACCAGCAAGAGCTTTCAGGGCTGGCCCCTTCCTTGTGGGAGAAGGAGCCAGACGTTTGCCTTTTCGGAAAGAGGCTCTGCCGAGAACGAGCGCCGTGAGATATGCCGTCTAAGGTTAGAGCACAGATGCCCAGTGCTGTTGTGCCTGTGGGTAGGGTGCACGGGGACAGTGAAGACCAGCAAGAGCTTTCAGGGCTGGCCCCTTCCTTGTGGGAGAAGGAGCCGGACGTTTGCCTTTTCGGAAAGAGGCTCTGCCGAGAACGAGCGCCGTGAGATATGCCGTCTGTGGTTAAGCACAGATGCCCAGTGCTGTTGTGCCTATTCATAGGGTGCACGGGGACAGTGAAGACCAGCAAGAGCTTTCAGGGCTGGCCCCTTCCTTGTGGGAGAAGGAGCCGGACGTTTGCCTTTTCAGAAAGAGGCTCTGCCGAGAACGAGCGCCGTGAGATATGCCGTCTGTGGTTAAGCACAGATGCCCAGTGCTGTTGTGCCTGTGGATAGGGTGCACGGGGACAGTGAAGACCAGCAAGAGCTTTCAGGGCTGGCCCCTTCCTTGTGGGAGAAGGAGCCGGACGTTTGCCTTTTCGGAAAGAGGCTCTGCCGAGAGTGAACGCCGTGAGATATGCTGTCTGTGGTTAAGCACAGATGCCCAGTGCTGTTGTGCCTGTGGGTAGGGTGCACGGGGCCAGTGAAGACCAGCAAGAGCTTTCAGGGCTGGCCCCTTCCTTGTGGGAGAAGGAGCCGGACGTTTGCCTTTTCGGAAAGAGGCTCTGCCGAGAACGAGCGCCGTGAGATGCTGAGTCTCTGGGAAAGCACAGATGCCCAGTGCTGTTGTGCCTGTGGGTAGGGTGCACGGGGCCAGTGAAGACCAGCAAGAGCTTTCAGGGCTGGCCCCTTCCTTGTGGGAGAAGGAGCCAGACGTTTGCCTTTTCGGAAAGAGGCTCTGCCGAGAACGAGCGCCGTGAGATGCTAAGTCTCTGGGAAAGCACAGATGCCCAGTGCTGTTGTGCCTGTGGGTAGGGTGCACGGGGCTAGCGAAGACCAGCAAGAGCTTTCAGGGCTGGCCCCTTCCTTGTGGGAGAAGGAGCCGGACGTTTGCCTTTTCGGAAAGAGGCTCTGCCGAGAACGAGCGCCGTGAGATATGCCTTCTGAGGTTAAGGACAGATGCCCAGTGCTGTTGTGCCTGTGGGTAGGGTGCACGGGGACAGTGAAGACCAGCAAGAGCTTTCAGGGCTGGCCCCTTCCTTGTGGGAGAAGGAGCCGGACGTTTGCCTTTTCGGAAAGAGGCTCTGCCGAGAACGAGCGCCGTGAGATATGCCGTCTGTGGTTAAGCACAGATGCCCAGTGCTGTTGTGCCTATTCATAGGGTGCACGGGGACAGTGAAGACCAGCAAGAGCTTTCAGGGCTGGCCCCTTCCTTGTGGGAGAAGGAGCCGGACGTTTGCCTTTTCAGAAAGAGGCTCTGCCGAGAACGAGCGCCGTGAGATATGCCGTCTGTGGTTAAGCACAGATGCCCAGTGCTGTTGTGCCTGTGGATAGGGTGCACGGGGACAGTGAAGACCAGCAAGAGCTTTCAGGGCTGGCCCCTTCCTTGTGGGAGAAGGAGCCGGACGTTTGCCTTTTCGGAAAGAGGCTCTGCCGAGAGTGAACGCCGTGAGATATGCTGTCTGTGGTTAAGCACAGATGCCCAGTGCTGTTGTGCCTGTGGGTAGGGTGCACGGGGCCAGTGAAGACCAGCAAGAGCTTTCAGGGCTGGCCCCTTCCTTGTGGGAGAAGGAGCCGGACGTTTGCCTTTTCGGAAAGAGGCTCTGCCGAGAACGAGCGCCGTGAGATGCTGAGTCTCTGGTTAAGCACAGATGCCCAGTGCTGTTGTGCCTGTGGGTAGGGTGCACGGGGCCAGTGAAGACCAGCAAGAGCTTTCAGGGCTGGCCCCTTCCTTGTGGGAGAAGGAGCCAGACGTTTGCCTTTTCGGAAAGAGGCTCTGCCGAGAACGAGCGCCGTGAGATGCTAAGTCTCTGGGAAAGCACAGATGCCCAGTGCTGTTGTGCCTGTGGGTAGGGTGCACGGGGCTAGCGAAGACCAGCAAGAGCTTTCAGGGCTGGCCCCTTCCTTGTGGGAGAAGGAGCCGGACGTTTGCCTTTTCGGAAAGAGGCTCTGCCGAGAGCGAACGCAGTGAGATGCTGAGTCTCTGGGAAAGCACAGATGCCCAGTGCTGTTGTGCCTGTGGATAGGGTGCACGGGGATAGTGAAGACCAGCAAGAGCTTTCAGGGCTGGCCCCTTCCTTGTGGGAGATGAGCCGGACGTTTGCCTTTTCGGAAAGAGGCTCTGCCGAGAACGAACGCCGTGAGATGCTGAGTCTCTGGGAAAGCACAGATGCCCAGTGCTGTTGTGCCTGTGGGTAGGGTGCACGGGGACAGTGAAGACCAGCAAGAGCTTTCAGGGCTGGCCCCTTCCTTGTGGGAGAAGGAGCCGGACGTTTGCCTTTTCGGAAAGAGGCTCTGCCGAGAGCGAACGCAGTGAGATGCTGAGTCTCTGGGAAAGCACAGATGCCCATTGCTGTTGTGCCTGTGGGTAGGGTGCACGGGGCCAGTGAAGACCAGCAAGAGCTTTCAGGGCTGGCCCCTTCCTTGTGGGAGAAGGAGCCAGACGTTTGCCTTTTCGGAAAGAGGCTCTGCCGAGAACGAGCGCCGTGAGATATGCCGTCTGTGGTTAAGCACAGATGCTCATTGCTGTTGTGCCTGTGGGTAGGGTGCACGGGGCCAGTGAAGACCAGCAAGAGCTTTCAGGGCTGGCCCCTTCCTTGTGGGAGAAGGAGCCAGACGTTTGCCTTTTCGGAAAGAGGCTCTGCCGAGAACGAGCGCCGTGAGATATGCCGTCTAAGGTTAGAGCACAGATGCCCAGTGCTGTTGTGCCTGTGGGTAGGGTGCACGGGGCCAGTGAAGACCAGCAAGAGCTTTCAGGGCTGGCCCCTTCCTTGTGGGAGAAGGAGCCGGACGTTTGCCTTTTCGGAAAGAGGCTCTGCCGAGAACGAGCGCCGTGAGATATGCCTTCTGAGGTTAAGGACAGATGCCCAGTGCTGTTGTGCCTGTGGGTAGGGTGCACGGGGACAGTGAAGACCAGCAAGAGCTTTCAGGGCTGGCCCCTTCCTTGTGGGAGAAGGAGCCGGACGTTTGCCTTTTCGGAAAGAGGCTCTGCCGAGAGTGAACGCCGTGAGATATGCTGTCTGTGGTTAAGCACAGATGCCCAGTGCTGTTGTGCCTGTGGGTAGGGTGCACGGGGCCAGTGAAGACGAGCAAGAGCTTTCAGGGCTGGCCCCTTCCTTGTGGGAGAAGGAGCCGGACGTTTGCCTTTTCGGAAAGAGGCTCTGCCGAGAACGAACGCAGTGAGATGCTGAGTCTCTGGTTAAGCACAGATGCCCAGTGCTGTTGTGCCTGTGGGTAGGGTGCACGGGGCCAGTGAAGACCAGCAAGAGCTTTCAGGGCTGGCCCCTTCCTTGTGGGAGAAGGAGCCAGACGTTTGCCTTTTCGGAAAGAGGCTCTGCCGAGAACGAGCGCCGTGAGATGCTAAGTCTCTGGGAAAGCACAGATGCCCAGTGCTGTTGTGCCTGTGGGTAGGGTGCACGGGGCTAGCGAAGACCAGCAAGAGCTTTCAGGGCTGGCCCCTTCCTTGTGGGAGAAGGAGCCGGACGTTTGCCTTTTCGGAAAGAGGCTCTGCCGAGAGCGAACGCAGTGAGATGCTGAGTCTCTGGGAAAGCACAGATGCCCAGTGCTGTTGTGCCTGTGGATAGGGTGCACGGGGATAGTGAAGACCAGCAAGAGCTTTCAGGGCTGGCCCCTTCCTTGTGGGAGATGAGCCGGACGTTTGCCTTTTCGGAAAGAGGCTCTGCCGAGAACGAACGCCGTGAGATGTTGAGTCTGTGGGAAAGCACAGATGCCCAGTGCTGTTGTGCCTGTGGGTAGGGTGCACGGGGACAGTGAAGACCAGCAAGAGCTTTCAGGGCTGGCCCCTTCCTTGTGGGAGAAGGAGCCGGACGTTTGCCTTTTCGGAAAGAGGCTCTGCCGAGAGCGAACGCAGTGAGATGCTGAGTCTCTGGGAAAGCACAGATGCCCATTGCTGTTGTGCCTGTGGGTAGGGTGCACGGGGCCAGTGAAGACCAGCAAGAGCTTTCAGGGCTGGCCCCTTCCTTGTGGGAGAAGGAGCCAGACGTTTGCCTTTTCGGAAAGAGGCTCTGCCGAGAACGAGCGCCGTGAGATATGCCGTCTGTGGTTAAGCACAGATGCTCATTGCTGTTGTGCCTGTGGGTAGGGTGCACGGGGCCAGTGAAGACCAGCAAGAGCTTTCAGGGCTGGCCCCTTCCTTGTGGGAGAAGGAGCCGGACGTTTGCCTTTTCGGAAAGAGGCTCTGCCGAGAACGAGCGCCGTGAGATATGCCTTCTGAGGTTAAGGACAGATGCCCAGTGCTGTTGTGCCTGTGGGTAGGGTGCACGGGGACAGTGAAGACCAGCAAGAGCTTTCAGGGCTGGCCCCTTCCTTGTGGGAGAAGGAGCCGGACGTTTGCCTTTTCAGAAAGAGGCTCTGCCGAGAACGAGCGCCGTGAGATATGCCGTCTGTGGTTAAGCACAGATGCCCAGTGCTGTTGTGCCTGTGGATAGGGTGCACGGGGCCAGTGAAGACCAGCAAGAGCTTTCAGGGCTGGCCCCTTCCTTGTGGGAGAAGGAGCCAGACGTTTGCCTTTTCGGAAAGAGGCTCTGCCGAGAGTGAACGCCGTGAGATATGCTGTCTGTGGTTAAGCACAGATGCCCAGTGCTGTTGTGCCTGTGGGTAGGGTGCACGGGGACAGTGAAGACCAGCAAGAGCTTTCAGGGCTGGCCCCTTCCTTGTGGGAGAAGGAGCCGGACGTTTGCCTTTTCAGAAAGAGGCTCTGCCGAGAACGAGCGCCGTGAGATATGCCGTCTGTGGTTAAGCACAGATGCCCAGTGCTGTTGTGCCTGTGGATAGGGTGCACGGGGACAGTGAAGACCAGCAAGAGCTTTCAGGGCTGGCCCCTTCCTTGTGGGAGAAGGAGCCAGACGTTTGCCTTTTCGGAAAGAGGCTCTGCCGAGAGTGAACGCCGTGAGATATGCTGTCTGTGGTTAAGCACAGATGCCCAGTGCTGTTGTGCCTGTGGGTAGGGTGCACGGGGACAGTGAAGACCAGCAAGAGCTTTCAGGGCTGGCCCCTTCCTTGTGGGAGAAGGAGCCGGACGTTTGCCTTTTCGGAAAGAGGCTCTGCCGAGAGCGAACGCAGTGAGATGCTGAGTCTCTGGGAAAGCACAGATGCCCATTGCTGTTGTGCCTGTGGGTAGGGTGCACGGGGCCAGTGAAGACCAGCAAGAGCTTTCAGGGCTGGCCCCTTCCTTGTGGGAGAAGGAGCCAGACGTTTGCCTTTTCGGAAAGAGGCTCTGCCGAGAACGAGCGCCGTGAGATATGCCGTCTAAGGTTAGAGCACAGATGCCCAGTGCTGTTGTGCCTGTGGGTAGGGTGC
Source organism: Haliaeetus albicilla (assembly GCF_947461875.1). Taxonomy (NCBI): domain Eukaryota; kingdom Metazoa; phylum Chordata; class Aves; order Accipitriformes; family Accipitridae; genus Haliaeetus; species Haliaeetus albicilla. The sequence continues at coordinate 255,310 of NW_027212553.1, forward strand.
ACGGGGCCAGTGAAGACCAGCAAGAGCTTTCAGGGCTGGCCCCTTCCTTGTGGGAGAAGGAGCCGGACGTTTGCCTTTTCGGAAAGAGGCTCTGCCGAGAACGAGCGCCGTGAGATATGCCTTCTGAGGTTAAGGACAGATGCCCAGTGCTGTTGTGCCTGTGGGTAGGGTGCACGGGGACAGTGAAGACCAGCAAGAGCTTTCAGGGCTGGCCCCTTCCTTGTGGGAGAAGGAGCCGGACGTTTGCCTTTTCGGAAAGAGGCTCTGCCGAGAACGAGCGCCGTGAGATATGCCGTCTGTGGTTAAGCACAGATGCCCAGTGCTGTTGTGCCTATTCATAGGGTGCACGGGGACAGTGAAGACCAGCAAGAGCTTTCAGGGCTGGCCCCTTCCTTGTGGGAGAACGAGCCGGACGTTTGCCTTTTCAGAAAGAGGCTCTGCCGAGAACGAGCGCCGTGAGATATGCCGTCTGTGGTTAAGCACAGATGCCCAGTGCTGTTGTGCCTGTGGATAGGGTGCACGGGGACAGTGAAGACCAGCAAGAGCTTTCAGGGCTGGCCCCTTCCTTGTGGGAGAAGGAGCCGGACGTTTGCCTTTTCGGAAAGAGGCTCTGCCGAGAGTGAACGCCGTGAGATATGCTGTCTGTGGTTAAGCACAGATGCCCAGTGCTGTTGTGCCTGTGGGTAGGGTGCACGGGGCCAGTGAAGACCAGCAAGAGCTTTCAGGGCTGGCCCCTTCCTTGTGGGAGAAGGAGCCGGACGTTTGCCTTTTCGGAAAGAGGCTCTGCCGAGAACGAACGCAGTGAGATGCTGAGTCTCTGGTTAAGCACAGATGCCCAGTGCTGTTGTGCCTGTGGGTAGGGTGCACGGGGCCAGTGAAGACCAGCAAGAGCTTTCAGGGCTGGCCCCTTCCTTGTGGGAGAAGGAGCCGGACGTTTGCCTTTTCGGAAAGAGGCTCTGCCGAGAACGAGCGCCGTGAGATGCTAAGTCTCTGGGAAAGCACAGATGCCCAGTGCTGTTGTGCCTGTGGGTAGGGTGCACGGGGCTAGCGAAGACCAGCAAGAGCTTTCAGGGCTGGCCCCTTCCTTGTGGGAGAAGGAGCCGGACGTTTGCCTTTTCGGAAAGAGGCTCTGCCGAGAGCGAACGCAGTGAGATGCTGAGTCTCTGGGAAAGCACAGATGCCCAGTGCTGTTGTGCCTGTGGATAGGGTGCACGGGGATAGTGAAGACCAGCAAGAGCTTTCAGGGCTGGCCCCTTCCTTGTGGGAGATGAGCCGGACGTTTGCCTTTTCGGAAAGAGGCTCTGCCGAGAACGAACGCCGTGAGATGCTGAGTCTCTGGGAAAGCACAGATGCCCAGTGCTGTTGTGCCTGTGGGTAGGGTGCACGGGGACAGTGAAGACCAGCAAGAGCTTTCAGGGCTGGCCCCTTCCTTGTGGGAGAAGGAGCCGGACGTTTGCCTTTTCGGAAAGAGGCTCTGCCGAGAGCGAACGCAGTGAGATGCTGAGTCTCTCGGAAAGCACAGATGCCCATTGCTGTTGTGCCTGTGGGTAGGGTGCACGGGGCCAGTGAAGACCAGCAAGAGCTTTCAGGGCTGGCCCCTTCCTTGTGGGAGAAGGAGCCGGACGTTTGCCTTTTCGGAAAGAGGCTCTGCCGAGAACGAGCGCCGTGAGATATGCCGTCTGTGGTTAAGCACAGATGCTCATTGCTGTTGTGCCTGTGGGTAGGGTGCACGGGGACAGTGAAGACCAGCAAGAGCTTTCAGGGCTGGCCCCTTCCTTGTGGGAGAAGGAGCCGGACGTTTGCCTTTTCGGAAAGAGGCTCTGCCGAGAACGAGCGCCGTGAGATATGCCTTCTGAGGTTAAGGACAGATGCCCAGTGCTGTTGTGCCTGTGGGTAGGGTGCACGGGGCCAGTGAAGACCAGCAAGAGCTTTCAGGGCTGGCCCCTTCCTTGTGGGAGAAGGAGCCGGACGTTTGCCTTTTCGGAAAGAGGCTCTGCCGAGAACGAGCGCCGTGAGATATGCCGTCTGTGGTTAAGCACAGATGCCCAGTGCTGTTGTGCCTGTGGATAGGGTGCACGGGGCCAGTGAAGACCAGCAAGAGCTTTCAGGGCTGGCCCCTTCCTTGTGGGAGAAGGAGCCAGACGTTTGCCTTTTCGGAAAGAGGCTCTGCCGAGAGTGAACGCCGTGAGATATGCTGTCTGTGGTTAAGCACAGATGCCCAGTGCTGTTGTGCCTGTGGGTAGGGTGCACGGGGACAGTGAAGACCAGCAAGAGCTTTCAGGGCTGGCCCCTTCCTTGTGGGAGAAGGAGCCGGACGTTTGCCTTTTCAGAAAGAGGCTCTGCCGAGAACGAGCGCCGTGAGATATGCCGTCTGTGGTTAAGCACAGATGCCCAGTGCTGTTGTGCCTGTGGATAGGGTGCACGGGGACAGTGAAGACCAGCAAGAGCTTTCAGGGCTGGCCCCTTCCTTGTGGGAGAAGGAGCCAGACGTTTGCCTTTTCGGAAAGAGGCTCTGCCGAGAGTGAACGCCGTGAGATATGCTGTCTGTGGTTAAGCACAGATGCCCAGTGCTGTTGATCCTGTGTATAGGGTGCACGGGGACAGTGAAGACCAGCAAGAGCTTTCAGGGCTGGCCCCTTCCTTGTGGGAGAAGGAGCCGGACGTTTGCCTTTTCGGAAAGAGGCTCTGCCG